>NC_091940.1:31586874-31704374 GCF_041260155.1 Ptychodera flava
TAAATACTGTGAAACACAAATGAAAGAAGTATTGCAATACAAGTCAGATACGTCGTCCCGCAGAGACAATATCACTAAAGAACAGAGACAAGAAATCAGAAAACTGAGGGATGAACCGTCTATCTATATCAGCAAAGTCGATAAAGGTGGCTCTGTTATCATTTGGAATAGACAAAGCTATATAGAAGTTATGAAAGAACATTTGTCTGACATTAAATACTATCAACAGATTAGTGAAGATTTGACACCTACAGTTCATGCTAAAATCGTCGAACAAGCAAATAAAATGGAAAATAATTCAACAATCTCAGCCACAGAAGCAGCAGCTATTTGCTACGAACACAACATCACTACTCCGTATATGCATGGTTTGGCAAAATGGCATAAGATCCAGAATCCTGATACCAGCCTCCATCGTAAACCCCCAGTTAGGGCTATTATCTCTCAAATCAATAGCCCTACACAAAGAGCATCCATATGGCTTCATCACAAACTGATGGATATTGTACCACAGTATTGCAGGGAATTAGTCAAAGATTCCACTGACTTCTTACATCAACTTCATCAAGCAAATTCCTCACAGATTTCAACGTTACTGGCGGACTCTCTTCTGTTCAGTTTGGATGTAATCAGTTTATATCCCAATATCCCGATTGATGAGGGCCTGGAAGCACTTAAACATGCATTCGAAACATGCACCAAATTCAACGCTACCAATACTGATGACATCATTGAGTTAGCCAATATTGTCTTACGTAACAATGGTTTCGAGTTTTGTGGAGAACATTATATTCAAATCCATGGGACAGCCATGGGTACGCCTTTCGCTCCTATGTACGCCAACATTTTTATGAGCTGGTTCTGGAGAAAAACCGAAAGTTATAATGATCAACCCGATCTGCTCAAAAGATTTATTGATGATCTTCACGGTATATGGACACTCGGCGAAGACAAATTGCTCCGATATCACAAATACCTTAACAGTATACACCCATCTATCAAGTTCACTTTGGAGTATGGTAAAACCAAGCAACATTTCCTCGACATTTCTACAAGCATAGTGAACGGGAAAGTGGAGACTGATCTCTACACCAAACCTACTGACAGTGGAAGATATTTGTCTCCCTCTTCACACCATCCAAGACACATCTTCAACAGCATTGTATACAGTGGAGTTATCCGACTGCGCAGAATATTTTCACTCGATATGTGGTTTGATCAACGGGCCAGTGAATTCAAGGACAGACTGATCAAATCTGGTTACCAGGGCAACAAAATACAAACCATTATAGATGAAGTTCGTAAGAAACCAAGATCATCCTTTCTCCGTTACAATAAAAAAGCATCCATGGATAGAGTGGTTTGGGTCAACGACTTCAATCCTATGCTACCAGACGTCAGACAACTAGCCAAAAGACACCATAAAATCCTGCAGCTCTCTGAAAGAATGTCTATGGTTTCCCTACACCTCCCCTAATTTCGGACAGAGTTTGTACCAATCTTGGCCAGTTGATTGTAAGACACAGATTACAACACAACAACAACAAAAACAACAACAACAACAACAACAACAACAACAACAGAATAAATGGAGCTCACGGCCATGTAATGATACTAGATGCAGAGTAATGTGCTCACAGATGGTCACCACGGACAGCATAACAAGTCATAGCAACGGTAAAACTTTCAAAATAAAGGGACAGTACAACTGTAATACTGAAAATGCCATTTATTGTGTATGTTGTGATATTTGCTTATAATAATAATAATAATAATATTCGGTTCTTATATAGCGCACATATCCACAAGTACATGTGCTCAAGGCGCTTTACAATTATTATTACCCCTGGTCACTGGACCTAATATGATACCACTCAACTCCCTGGGGAGCAAACTACAGCTCACATGTACAGCCAATAAGCGCAGCAGAGCTAAACGCACACATTACAACCACTGTCCTACCAGGTACCCATCACTCCTGGGTGGGGAGAAGCAATGAGGAATAAAGTGCCTTGCTCAAGGACACAACACCATGGCCATGCCGGGGCTCGAACTCACCATCCTGTGATCGTGAGTCCACTGCTCTAGCCACTCGACCATGATGCCTCCTCCATGATGCTTATGTCAGTATGTTGGCCAAACTAAAAACAAAATAAGGTACAGAATGGCCGGTCACAGAAGCATGATAAAATGTAAAAACAATGATCTCGATAATCCAGCACTATTTGTAAGTCAGCATTTTAACCTTCCCAACCATTCAGTAAAGAATATGAAAGTCATTATCTTGGAAACGGTTCATAACAGTGATCACAATGGTAAAAATTCTAGGGACATTGTTGAAACAAAGTGGATATTTTTACTTAACACCATGTATCCAAAGGGACTCAATAGAGAGTCACCCATTCCTGCTATAGTGTAGCTTTTTATTCAATCATTGACTTTCGGGTATTTTTCACCCTCCCTGTCAGTTTGACTACATACGGGTGATACCTTTATTTTATCACATTTTTTATCACATTTGTTTTTCAACACATTTACATCTTTTAAGTATTGACATTGAATTTTACCCTGTATTTTTACCACTTTTTATTTTGATGGTGATCATTATTATTTAAAACTTTTACATCTTTTTTAGAATATTGACATTGAATTTTACCCTGTACTTTTACTAGTTTTTTATTTTGATGGTGAAATTTTCACTTCAGTAGAGTTCTATTTTCTCCTGGCTTAAATATTTCAGTACCGGTTGGTTTTCCTACAGCTGTCTCTCCACTTTCTAAGACATTGTTTGTTCATTTGTATTGTACACCGTATTGCACATTTCTTACGTCTGCATGTGATGTACATCGCATTCAATATATGCAAATCAGTTTGTAGGTGTCAATCACCCAATGCATTTCAACCTCTGCTCTGGTTGGTTCAGTGTCATTTCCATCTTGACAGTCAACAAGTGAGTACAGTCTTGCGTTGTTCCACAACTCTTTGTGTAGTATAGATCCTCGTGTTGAGTCCGAGGTCCAGTTACCAGTAAAAGTACTTTTTTAGAGTTTCGCTTTTCGAGTTCGTTTCAATTTTTTAGCTTCCTGTATTTTCTTTCACATGCTTTATAGTCTGTTATCCGTTTATTTCAGTTTTTAACCCTGATGAAGTGGGATTAAGCCCACGAAACGTCGGACAATAAAATTTAGTTTGTAGTGAAGAACGCTGTGTCCTAGAGTTGGTGCTGCTTGACCTATCCTGTCAATATATATATATATATTATATATATATATATATATATATATATATATATATATATATATATATATATATATTGTACCATCCCATGCCTCACTCTACCACCCATTATGTATTAATGAATTGGACTACTCTGAGCAAAGGTTGAACATAAATTGCAATAAGTATTACGATTCTCAAAGTGCCTGAAATGTCCATATTGTCGCTTTCATATTTTCCCTACTGAATAATCAAATGAAACAAGCAAGAAGAATTGACATTGATGATTTTACTTAACCCGGCAACTTTCATTTTTTGAAGTTTTTACGTAAGTGAACAGGTTGTTACATGCCAACAGAACACCTGTCGAGTAAATTACAAGTTATCTGAAATCGCTTATCAGATATTCTTAATCATGATATCTTGCAAATTGGCTTTCAAATTTATCGACAATTGAATCACAGACATAGAAATTTAGGACACGAAATTTGCACCGCTGCTCTCCATGACGATAGCTGCGTGCCTGCTTCATAGAGCATATTATTATCTTCAAAGTATGATGAAGCTTGTACTGTACAAAATTGTTGTAAAATTGATGTCGATGTTTCCTGTTTTAACTCGCCTTTATGATTTCGACACGCTTCATGGCGCATCTGAAAAGTATATGTTGCTGATTTAAAATTCACACAAAACATCTTCAGAATACAAAAATGGCCGCGGTATCAGTCTCACAGATTTCAGGAATCAGACTTCCTATGTCATGAAATATTATGGGATACGTCAAGTTGACTGAATAAACAGATTCTGTCCAGGACTCATACTATGATACAGTCAAAATGCAAACATTTCTAAGACATTTCAAGATAATTGGTAGCCACAATATCTTCAGTGAATGGAATGACTTGGTCCTATATTCTGTGTAAGGCCTGTTCAATATCTCGCAGGAGATCTTCGACGTGTTCTATGCCAACGCTGAAATCAGAATGATTATTTGAAATATCAGCTATTTTGAATACAAACAACATCGAGAAAATAGCTAATACTAAAATTGAGGCGGGAGTTTCACTTTTATTGGTTATAGCATACATGGCATTTCTAACAATTCGAGGCTCATGGCGTGAATGTGCTGTGTTGAAGTTCTCCGCGCTTTTTCTGATTTGTATTTGGTTGAGACGACGCGCCAAAACAAACTCAAATAACACAAATTATGCTGTCTTGGCTTGACTTGACTGAAATTGGAAAGACTTTAGTTTACAGCTGTAACCTCCGTAAATGTAATTATCTCCACAAATGTAATATCAACCACAATTGTAATAAAATCAAACACAAATGTAATAAAACAGTCAACCATTAATGTAACAACCCGCAACCACAAATGTAATAAACAAATTAACCATAAATGAATAAACTCAACCATAAATGTATAGAACTTGTACATGTGATCATTTGTTTGTCAATGCCCTGAGTAAATAATAACTTTAATAAGACTAGTGTAATGTTATACTTTCCTGAAACTAGGTTTGCTTTCCGAAACACAGAATAGAATACTTTGAGAACACTAAAACGGTACCGATCAAACCGTTAGATAATGGAAGCGGAACAGCAGTTCTAGACACTGATAATTACATAATAAGGAAGCGTCAAAATAACTCGTCAACCAGTGATACCACACAACGTTTATGACAGATGACTCAGAACAAATAACAGAGAAATATACAACTTATAACAGAAACTTACGACAGAAAACATGTTGCCGAGAACATATATCCATATTTCAATCTCGTAAAAAAAATACGAACACTACCTTGAACACAGTAGAACAAAATAAGACACCCTAACATCCCCAGTAAAGGAACAAACTTCAAGTGATACATCATAGAAATACAGACAACCTATCGATTATTCCACACAATTTATCCACTGAAGACGAATTTGAGGCGACTGATTAAGAAAGTACAGCAAATGGCGAGAAAACGGCGTTAAATGATCGTAGTGTTATACAGTCTCCTCCACTCTGGAGTATAGAGACTGCCCTGACATTCAGATTACATCTGTGTGTCGCCATGGCCAATCAGTTCTGTAAACAAATTAGGGAAACGTAAAATACACTTTCAAATATACAAAACACACTATATAACGCAAAACAATTAAGGTATGAATAATGTGTGGAGTTGCTTTACTTATTACATAGATAAATATTTAAGGGCTAATTCCTCAATTGCAACGACAAAATCGATTTATTACATTTATGGTCGACAAGTATTACATTTATGGGTAATTTTTTATTACATTTATGGTTATCATTTACTACAATTGTGGTTGGTGTTTTTATTACATTTATGGTTGATTTTTGTTACATTTATGGGTGATATTACATATATGGGTGCACTTTATTACCATTGTGGTTGATGTTACATTTATGGAGATTATTACATTTATGGAGGTTACAACAGCGACATCAATATTTTGGACTGAGGTGCAAAGTTAATATCAAACAAGCCAATTTTGGAAGCCATGAGAAAGAGTGTCGCGTAGGTATCGAAGTGTCTCGATTGGGCTCGCACACACTTCACGTAACGTTGACATAGAATCACTGCCCACACACTTAATAGTTTTTCATACATTAAATAAATCATAAAGACGACCCCTAATGTCTCACCTGAATCTTACTAAGCCTTCTGGGATTCCACTTTTCTTGAATGCTTTAGCACCAAGTAGAGCCTCGCCATGGGTCATGCTGGCTGGATGTTCGATCAAGCTCTCCACTCCTCCCAGTGAAACAGCTAGGTGAGGTAGTTTAAGACTCTGGCCATATTTTGAAAAGAAAAAAAACCCAGAAAACATCGATGACTCTTTGAACTGACACTTCAATAATCGACAATACAAACTTTCAAATTGTACAGATCCTGTCCTACCTATACAAGAAACAGGGTCTTGACAATCTTCCGGGATTGAAAGACCGAAAATAAACTTATAGTCCTAGGGAGTCAACACAAATTCGGCATTACAAAGATTCTTGGTCAAAGTATTTGGTTAAAAATTTACGACAAGCGTTTGTGCAATATCACGTATTCAAGTGGTTGTTATTTATAATTATAAACAAACTTTTTTTACTTTTTTACTGAAGTCAATGCTCATGACAATGACGTCAAAATTTCAATAAAATGGAAGAATTAAATGGAAAATATCTGTAACAGTTGATGCTTTTATTATCCTTATTAAAACAAAAAACATGGATATTACATACTTATACAGACTTTTAGTTGTGTTGACGTGTTATACACGGGATTTCGACAAGACTTTGAGAGTGGAACAAGACACTGCATTTTACAAACAAAACAAAGCCACTGGGGAAAATATCACAGCTAAATGTGCTCAAACAAAAGGATGCACCATTTTATAGCAAGGAAATCATAATGCCAAAGTCGTCAATGAAATAAACATTATCTGACAATAAAATCAACGACTGTAGCCTGAGTCTCCCTTCAAGAGATACCTCACCTCGACAAATGTCTTGCCAGCTTTCAGTCCACCTTTCAGTTCAAAACTCATCATTCCTCCAAACTGTTTCATCTGTTTCTTTGCAGTCTTGTGGTGTGGATGGGATGGCAAGCCAGGGTAGTTTACTTTTGAAACCTTTGACAAAACAACAGAACAACCTCCACGTCATCATCGTATATTCATGTGCTTGGTCTTCCGTTTGAAGAAATTAAAGGTTTTATGCGCCACAAAATAGAAATTTGTAATATCTTTGATGGCAAAAACTTGAACCATTCTTTTTCATAATCAAGGATGAAATTCGGCGACGAGAGTGGGGGATGGATGGTGGATGTCATTGTTCGTTTCACATTGCTATAAAAGAAACAGATTCACTGACTTTAAAATGTAGAACGGTCTTCGGTGCAATTCGCCATTTTGACAATTAGCGTACAGTACACGTAAAAATCACTTTGTCATTTTTTTCAAAAACAAGATAATGAAAATTCCATTTGCTCCTCACTCCAAGATTTGAAAATGAGTACACACAGGCAGGAGACCAGAAATGCTTTGAAAAAAATTGAGTGTCCGAATATTTGCTCCCAGACACATTCCACTTTGAAAGTCAATAGGCGATAGTTTTTTACTGAACGGATGACCTCAATGGAAGATCAAATTTAAATATCGACATAAACATTTATCACTTATTGTGGGCCGATCAGAGACAGTGATATCACAGTGATTTTAAGATTTTAGTCAGACTCTGCTGTATGTGTACTCCAATACTCTGGGAAGAAGTTTCTAGAAATACAAGACACGTAAGCTACATTATGTCACTGAGACACAACAATTTAGAACAATTAAAACACTTAGAAATGACGCCATCTATCAGCAATTCAGTGTACGGTGAAATCTGACTTTACAGACACTTTTATAGAACTGAATGTTTCACGCTGAATTTTCAAATCGAATATAACTATGTCTTTCCAATAAGATAATGTTTCCAAAAGTGTCTGGAATAGACAAGTTTCTCCCTATTCTGACTTTAAAAATAATTCTCTGAAATCACTCTAGCGATCACTAATCTACCTTTGGGTGTCGTTCCAAGTACTGTGCGATCTTCAACGCATTTGAACTGTGTCTATCCATGCGAACGTGAAGAGTTCGAACTCCCCTCAGCAGAAGATAGGCGTCGAAGGGAGACTGAAAATGAAATGTCAAAATAAGAAATGAGACAACTAAAAGGACGATAACTGTACGTGTAATGTTCTGGAAGACGGGTACATGTAATTTAGTCTTTTTTCTAAAGTATGTAGAAATACAATGCATTAGCCTCGCAAACACAAAACATTAACATGTGCTATTTTATTGTTGATAACTGGATTCAGGTCCGGACCAACTTTCAACATGACACATAAACTGGCCGTGCTGACGAATTAAAACATTTGCACTTCCACACGATGGCATTGCAATTTTCAGATAAAAACAAAAATAATAGAAAAAAAGGTAGAGCTAGCAGAGCTTTAAGAAGAAAACTAATACATGTGCAGTTTCATGATTGCACCAGTATCGGTTTTACTTCTACCATGATAACACTTCAGCACCAAAAATATACCCAATATATGGCCATAAGTCTAGAACATGGGCAATGTATATTACTGAATCTATTACCACTACTTCTAAGTAAGTTGGCTAAAGTGAGTATATCTGAAACTCATGATCCGTTCATGTTCCGTTCGATGAACAAGAAACCATAGCCTTTGTTTGTATAGTGCTAATCGATACTACTCTACATAGAATATTTATATGACACACACGTTTCTGCAGCTGCATTTCTGCAAAGTTGACAGGGACTTCACTGTTGTCAGCTGATAATGACCACCCGCTGTATACACATGCGCCATCAACGGCCAGATTGATAAGACGAGCCACTGGGTAATGCAGCCAGTTTTTACATCACGTTAGTCTGGCTAGAAAACACATTCTAAAACAGCCATGCTTCGGAAATCATATTTATGCCATTGTTCTTTTTGCTTTTTATCTGCTGTCTTGAACCATTGTTAAATGAAATTTTAATGTGTAATCAGTAATTAAAAACATGTATTCCGCGGATTTGATCGTACTCTGACTGACTGTGACTATGACTTTGTGCCACAGCCGAATAGTTTCCATGGTGACCACTTACCAGTACACTACCCATACTTTTCTGATAGGTTGACAACTTCTCCAGGAGGTCAAGTCGTCTTGTCGACACAAACCCCGCAAGTACATCACTGTGTCCGCCAAGGTACTTGGTACTACAGTGTTATCAATACAGACGTCATAAATGCTTGTTAACAACAGTAGACTGGGGAAAGGATGAAATATTGAACTTTTTGTGTCACGTACTTGTTTTGGTAGAGACACATGACCTTATCAATATCAAAATTAAAACTAACTGGCAGATATTTTACAATATGCTACTCTTTTACCAAGAATTGTCGTAATTGGTGTGTATTCTCTCGAAATTGAAGGTTGTATATACAATCCATCAGTTTGTTTGATAGGGCCTATGTAAACATGGATCATTGTATTTTATTGTACCCTTCAATCTCCATGAAACAAATAAAAGCCTACTTACAAATTCCACATTTCTATTTTTTGTATGTTAGCTTTGAAAAAAATGGGGGGTAATAGACAATTATAATGTATCGAATGAGTTGTGATAATCGTTAAAGAGAAGGGAACATACATTTTACCCACTGTCTGTCATACACACTCACTAGGCTCTGCATTCTCACAAAACTACTACAAAAATTAAAAAGTTGCCATGTTTAAAGGCTGTACAAATTCAAACTCTGAACACAACAGTATTCTTGTGCGTCTCTCTGGGAGAATTTATTTGTGGAGGCCCGTGAGAACTTCAAAAGATTCTAAATCCTATTTTACTGACTGAACCGCTTCATAAACATACCAACTGTGAATGGATACATCAACTCCATGCTTCAAAGGCAACTGGAGATATGGACTTGCAAACGTTGAATCTACCATGGTAACAACGCCAGGGAGACTGTTGCCAAGGCGACCAAAATTCTCGAGATCAGTGATGGCCATTGTCGGATTTGCTGGTGTTTCTGCGTACAGTACCTGTGCAAGGAAGACAGTGATGATGAAAGCAAGTTTCTGTTAATGTTTGAGCTGTCCAATGGTGCAGACTCAGAAGAGGATTGTCCAGGGTGATATGTTTGCTTGAATGGAGACCTAGGAAGATGTATTGCTAAGACTGGCTATAGGGCAGCAATCCAGCCTATTTCGATAAATTGCAACCACGGGTGTTCTGAAAGGTAGAGAAGGTATTCTGGCGTATTTTGAACAAAACCAAAATTGGAAGAGAAAGTAATAGCCATTCGTAGCTGCCTCTCGCTATGATTTCAAAATATTCCTCTCCCGCCCATAGGATCCCCCTTCTCCACATTTCCCGCCAGGAAATCTCCCACTTCCCTGCATCTACCATAACAAACTCCCCGCTGTCCTCTCATACATGCAAAAGATCCCACTGCCATCTCTTAGCCTCATGCCTTTCCCCATCCACCGGCAAACACCCGAAAACAACAGCATTATACCCGGCCTATCAACATAGAAGGGCCTTTTGAGTTGCCCGCTGAAAAATGAAATGACATTTATGCCGGGACAATATTTCTGATCCATCACGTGACATTTCTACCTTGGACAGAGACACTATACGTCACTGGACTCAATGCCGATATTGTAGGGTCTCTCACCAAAGTGTTATGCTTCACCGTATGTAGCAACAGTTTAATATTAGAAAAGTTTAGAAATAAAGTAGTCTTCTATAGCATTAGACGACACCGTCTCCTGCTTTCTCAGACCTGGTCATATTCCGCAACTTTATATCCTCTGGCTTTATGTGCAACGTTTTGCCTTTGTTTCAAACAGAGAAAATAATCGTAAACTAAAAACGTCCACATGCACGTTGGGAAATCTGTTCGATGAACTGGGACAGCAATAATAAATTGCAATTCGCAAGTATACCAGAAGATACACACCTTGGTGTTCCGTTTAACCAGTCTTTTGTAATCATTCATACTACAGCCAGCATCAACCCACGATATCTCCACACCATGTTGCGGTAGCATTTTAGCTATGTACTTATGAGTACCACTGTACACGGGATTTGGTGCAATCTGCATAAGAAAACAACATAGCTTGTAAGGCCCAAAATAAATTGTGCTGTTCCGATAACATGGTTTTCAAAAATAGGGTAGGTAGGTCGGCACTTTTCAGGGGTTCAGGACGATCAAACACTGGCCACAACATTTCCAGAAAAACATATCATACATATAAAAATAAAAACATAAAATATGTCCCCGTTCAAGCAAAAATCAAATGCCAGGTAACGAACACGTGATTTTACGGGTTTTTCTTTCTTTTTTTACTTCCGAGTTCTCTCAAAAGTTTGGGGTCGGCAGGCAAAAAAATAGGGTTATCGGAACAGTACATTTTTTTCCTTTGGCCTAATCTACGAATCAAGCGTTATATACAAAACCATGATATGAATATATTTACTCAACAAGTTTATATTTTGTCAACGCATTATTTATATACTTTGATTTAATACTAAGAATAATATTTGTTTGTACAATCCATAGCATTTCTTTAAACAAACACATTTCATCTTCGAAAGAACAAGGAAGTTGTTTGAGACAACAGCGAAATCTACCTATATCCAATATTTATGTTGACAGTGGTCAATATTGTTCTACTTTTCCCACGAAAACAACTCGGTGATGTGAGCGACAAGAAAGAATAGAAAACTGTTTGTGTCAGTTTCATACTGTTGTTGAAGTTGACAACCCAAAATTGTTCGTACAAGTGCTACTGGAATCTTATTACCAGGTGGTCTCCGGCATTCAGTGTCGCCAACAGGGATGTAGTAATTGCAGCCATGCCGCTGGCAAACAGCAGACCCCCAACACCGCCTTCCAGTTTGTTGATCACCTCAGCCGTTGCCTGACATGTGTGGTTGCCGAAGCGACTGTAAACGTACTCATTCTGGAAGCGAATAAGAAGTGTAACAGGGTCAAAGGTCATTGCAATATTATTGTGTTAATTCACTCGTCCATGTTAAATAAATACCATCATTTATGATCACTGACAGTTAAAATGTGTATATGTCATATACGTACACTTTTACGTCAAGTATACGTGTAAAAGTTATTATTTTATGAAAACAAACGTTTCAAAATCCATGTAACGTGATTTAAATTATGGCCAAGGACAAATTAACAATCACATTAGCGAAAGATGAGCAAAATTTATACTCCTCACAATATCCAGCGTCAGTATTGAAAAACTTGAATATGAAGTTTTATCAACAAAACTCTTGATTTCCAGAAAAAAAACTGAATTCAGTGAAAGGGACATTAGCAGTGATGAGTTTTCAGTATTTTGAAAATCACTAAAATTCTGATGTCAACGATAACAATTTGATACGATACGAAAAATTTATTGCCATTATTTACATGAGACTTCAGAAAATCGTTTTGCTGTTGTCGCCCAATACAACATTATACACTAAGTCAAAACGCTTTAAAGACGGACAATAAAACCAAAACAGAAATACCAAGGAAACACGGGTAAAAATTAAAAGACAAAATCACATGTATACAGGTAGCTCGAAGTAAAATACGAGTGCAACTTAAAAATTGCGATCTGACAGTATTTTACTGTAACAGCACTGGGATAAAGACGAATGCTAAAACGTGCGGTATTGGCTTTCAAAGACTAATAGCGCCGTCCAGAGCGGAATAATTGAAATAAATCATGAGTTGGATGAGTGTTTTAGTCGATGGTGTGTGAGGACTGTTAGCGTCAGCGATAGATATTAAGCTTATCAAGTGACGGTAGATCTGTGTCAATAATCCTAGATGCAGTAGTAACAATTTCACTTAATTGTGTTTTCTCTTGCTGACATAATGAGCCAAACCAAATAGTGATTGAAAAAAGTTAACACACTTTCGATAAAAATGAATCATGGTATTCTTACCGATTCCAAACTTCATCGACTGCTTCAAAAAATAAAGGCTTTGCAAAATAATTTTGGTGATATTATCAGTATACGTATGCCATATTAAGTCATTCGAATTGTACTTCCGAGGAACTAAAACACAATCAACAATCTCGATCGGAGTGCCATTTATAACAAGAGGTTCGGCGACAGCTTTGTTCTTTCGAAAATCGATGACAATTTCTTTGGTCTTAGAAACATGAAGTTCAAGATTATTTTCCGAGCACCAACCGACAAGAATGTCAACTTGTTTACGATAAGACGTTTCGTCGACATTGTTTTCTAACCCTTTAACGGTAGTATCGTCTGAAGGTTTAATCAATGAAGTGGTTCATTCGTGACTAGAAACTCAATCATGAGTATACGGGAAGTAAAGGAATTGCGACAAAACGCTCTTCTTGAGGTGCGTCTGTATTGAGTACAAGAGACGAAGACATGGTATTACCTATATTAACAATTTGTGGTCTGTGTAACAGAAAATAGAAAATCAATAAATTAATGGAATCCACAAAATCGATATCTGTTAAGTTTGCCGAAAAAACTTGAATGGGGAGTATCGTATCGAAGGCCATGCTGAAGTATACAAACAACATTCTGACATATCTATTTGGTTTATCCAAGTGTTCAAGTGCATAATGGATACCTAGAAAGACGGCATCTTCAACAGATCTGTTTTAGCGAATAGCAAAATTGAAATGGGTCAGACAATGAACTGATATTTTGGCGCAGTGGGGAACTTTACGTTGTTCAAGAGAGAGGGATTGGAGATGTCCATGAAGATGCCAGAGAATTGGTGAGCACAGTTTCTGAACAGAGTGACGTGGTGAGATTTTGTCAAGGAACTGCTGCTTTCTTGACATTCATGCGATTGAACTGACTTTGAACTTGACACATGTACAGGCTGTGTTTGACTGGCTGATTTGTGTGTGTTTTAATGCGTCAAATAGTGGAACAAGAAGGTGTGGTTGATTTACAGATCAAAAGTACTGAAAATATCGTCAAAACTTATCCCCTTCGACGGGAAAAACATGTCTTTCTTTATCTGTTAAATTAATAAGGCCAAACAGAGCTACTCAACATTGGTCTCATTCTCAGAGATAGAACCTGGGGGTGGCTCACTTACTTTAATAGCATCTGCAAAATCATCGCACTTTTCAACTTCATAGGTTGTCGCCAAAGAGATTGGCGCCACCACCGGCTTGGCCAGCGTTGCTTTGTTCTCAGGCAGGGAATTTGCTGCAATGGTTTCCACATGCAATTCTGCATTGCGATCTGATACATCACCATTGAGTGTAGAACCAACCGATCCATGTTTAGAGTTGACTTTCTTCAGGGGACTCGAAAGAAAAAAGAATTAAATTTAGTAAATTTCCGTTTAGTATTACCGATATAGCATCGTTGTTATATTCATCAAACGTCAGTATTTAACCACAGTAACGTAACCATAGTATTTTAACATTTATGTTTTCCACAGTAAAGCTTGAATAACAAAAAAGACCCTTTCTAAAAAAATCCCATTTGAAATCGTCGATACACGGGTCACGGGGACAATACAAATGAAAGTAAATTTTGAATGGTTGTGACGGTGCCACAATATTTTCGGCAAAGACTTTTCACTAGCGGCTATTGTGGCATACGTGGTCCTTGGTTTCTGAAAACTCCTGCTATTTTCCCATCTCTTTTTTACGTATAATAACGGCTTGTCGAAGTCATGTACAAAGAATTTGGGATAGGCTTTCCATAAATGTAGGTATTGTTTGTCTGGTGTAGGTTCAGGCCAGGACTCTTATTGGATGAGTAACGATAATCTTAAAAAGAATTTAAAACATTCTAACAATTTAATATTGGATTTTGGCATAATTAAGTCTGAGAATTTTTCAGTTATGATCTGTCGCGTAGTTTCTGTCAACTTCAAAATTCCTGTAATAACTTGTATGATATCCAAGCAATCAGTGCTAAAATAATCACCACTTTTTGCAAAGATTGGGGAAAAAATTGGAACTAGAATTCCATGCATGCAGTAGAAATAAAACTGATTGTCACCAATAAAGTTTGAGTTCCTTCGCAACATTTTAACGGTAGATTAATCCCAAGAGGAGTTGACAAAATTTTAAGAAGAACTTCAAAATCTTTAAAAACTAATGTAATCTTGTCCGATCTAATCGATAGCTCAGATATTGAGTGTAACGAGCTCCTTAATACAGAAGCCTTGCGAACGTTGATTTGTTCACAGTCCATCTATCAAATGAGAATGACAAAACGCACAAGATAACAATTCGAACTTAGGAGGCGAAGCAGAACTCTTAGATACTGTAACTGTTGAGTCAGCAACAAATGACGGTCTAACGATGAATAAAGAACAGGTACAGTACAGGTGCACGTTTCAGTGCACGTTTATTTGCGTTTCTAGGCCTCCGGCCCATATGCAAAGGAGTTACAGAAAATATAATAGTCTGTAAGTAAATGACAGGTATAAAAGGTACAGGTAGCAATACACGAAATAAACTCAGAGTTACGATGTAAATACACATAATTGGATACAAACAATATAAAAGTATTATTATGTTTCTTGCTGCAACAGATTTGTTCTGAATTTGAAAGCTTTTTGTACAAAATAACAGAGATTAATAATCACATTAGAACGGCTGGATCTCATAAGCTGCACAAACTTGTTGAAATTTGGTTCAACAATTGAAAAGTTAGGCAAATATAGAATCCTCAAATTGTTGTATGCTGGACATTCCAAAAGAAAATGACACTCATCTTCAATAACATTCATTTGGCAAACTTTACAAAGTCTGGCTGATGTGTCAATACCACGATGTCTGCCTTCCTCCATTGCTAGAGGGAGCACCGAACATCGAAAACAGGTAAAAATCTGAATAGCTTTATAATTACAATTTAAAAGTAAATGTTTCTCTGGTTCAAGTAAACCCTTGAATTGACTATATACATGTAGTTTCGGTTTTGTTGATAAGTTGCCCTTCCATTGTTGTTTTAAAGTGTCTACAATTCTCAAGTCAAACATAGATAAAAATACTTGTTTATTTCCTATTTCCTGTGAGATCCACGCATATCCAAACCCATATGAAAACATGATATTTTTGATGGAACTCGCCCATGTGTTTCTTCCTAAATTGTCAAGATTGTACAACATTTTATATGCCTGCCTTGGGATTCTATCAGGAGATAACTCAAGCAGATTCACCCAAAAACGAATACAACGTTTTAATGTATGGTAGTATATTGGAAGACGACCACATTCTCCCATAACAGCTTCATTTGTTGTTTGACGTGGTACACCCAGAAACTGGCGACACCACTTTCTCTGGATTTTCTCTAAAACATCATAATACTGGAAGCCCCATATCTCAGATCAATAACTTAAAATTGGTAAAATCATTGAATCGAATAATTTAAAATGAGAATGAAAAGGTAAGTATTCTAGCTTTCGTCGGGTAATTGACAACATATTGAGGGCTTTACTGGCTTGACTTGCTAGTGTTTGTACAGCTTTCGACCAGATATTTCTGGAAGATAAAAGCAAGCCAAGGTTTTTGTAATATGAAACGACATTGACTGGAGTGCCACCAAACTGCCAATTTTCAAATCTTGCTCGATGACCACCTTTGCGGAAAATCATTACCTTTGTTTTCTCCAGATTCACTTTCATTTGCCACTTCGAGCAGAAATTGTAAAGGATGTCAATAAGATTTTGTAAATTTCTGACTGAATCCGCAAAGATGACAATGTCGTCTGCATAGAGCAAAGCAAAAAGGTCACATAAATCTTGCGTCAATTGAATACCCATGTGACCTGATTCCATAAACATAGAATTCAATTCTTCAATGAAAAGACTGAACAGAAGTGGGCTAAGAATGCAGCCTTGTCTCACACCAGCCGGGCAGTCAAAATACTCTGATGTTACATTACCACATCTTACACATGACTTAATGTTGCTATACATAGATTGTAAAATAAAATACATTTTTCCTTTAACTCCAAGTGACATGAGTTTGTACAGTAAAAGAGAATGATTAACTCTGTCAAAAGCTTTGGAAAAATCAACAAAAAGACAGTAAAGTTTCCCACGTCTGATACTCAGGTATTTTTGGATAATAGCATGTAAAACAAAAATATTATCTATGGTACTGTGATTCTTTCGGAAACCGGCTTGACAATCAGAAATTATGTTTGTTTTATCTGACCACTTGGTTAATCTACTATTTAAAATGGAGGTAAAAATTTTTCCCAGAACATTGAGGAGAGATATACCCCTATAATTATTGACATCAGTTTTTACACCTTTCTAAAATAATGGAATGACAATTGCAACAGTCCACTCAGAAGGAAAGTTTCCCGAATTGAAAATAAAGTTGAAAATTTCGACTAAAACAGGTAAAATAACTTCAGCTGCATATTTGTAAAACTCAACAGGTAGTCCATCTGGACCAGGAGCTTTACCTGATTTCATTTTCTTTAAGCAAATCAAAATTTCATTCTCAGATATTGGGCTATTCAGAATATCATTGACGTCATCATATACGTCATCGTCTACTTCCCTTAGATCTGAATACAAGTTTATCTCTTCTTCTACAGAATGCAAAAACTCTACATCCCCTTGAGTGACATCATGACATTCTTGATACAATGAACTGAAATAATCATACCACTCATGAATACTAATATCACTGGATGTATATCCTCCCTTACTTCTTAAAACAGATTTCAAAATTAACCAAAATTCAGATGAATTCCCTGTTGCAGCAACTCGAAATTGGTTTCTAACTCTGTTTTGATAATCCTGTTTGCTTAATTTGCAAGTTTGTTTGAATTTCTTTCTAGCATTTTTATAATCAGCCAATGCAATCGCTGACCCTGTCTGTCTGAAAATTTTTAATTTGTCATACACCAATCGTTTTGCTTTCTGACAGGGAATTCCAAACCAAGATGGCTGTCTAATCAGTTTCGGATTTCGTGGTTTTTGATGGCGACCATCAGCACCTGCCATCTGGAGCGCTTCGTTAATTTTCAAAATAGCACTATTTGTATTTGGTAAACTGTTTCTTGATTCCTCAAGAAGATTCTGTACATGAATAGAAGTGATTTTTTCTTTGAAAGATTTACTGCATTGCTCTGACATGTGATAACGAATAGAGTGTGAACGGTCATTGACACAGGTTTTGCTCTTTTGAGAGTGAGCTTTTGCAGAATGAATATAACAGCTGACAGGAAAATGGTCCGATTCTATCCTGGAGAGAATATCGAACCGGTTTACATAATTGAAAAGCTCTGGTGACATCATTATATAATCAACCACACTGCAACCTTGTGAGTTTATGCATGTCACATTACCAACCTTGTCATTGGCAAGTCGACCATTAACAATATGTAGATTAAAATTCTTACAGATGTTAAGTAAGCATTTGCCAGCCTCATTCAAAATCAAATCTTTTGAATTTCTCGGAATGTGAAAACTGGATGGGTTATACATAGAATCTTCAAAAGGAAGGTGGTCAATAGTGTCATCCAAAATGAAGTCAGCCTCCGTACCCGTCCTGGCATTGAAATCACCTCCCACTATAACATAACTATCTGAATGTACAGTATATAAATGCAGCAACTGATTTTCAAAATTGTCAAGTCTATCTAAAATACATTCTGGACGGAAATAGCAGCACCCAACAACAACACATCTTTATCGAAATGAAATAAATTTTTATCTAAATTAAAACAAAAATACAATTTTCCAGATTGCAAGCTACTTTTTTAACATTTCGGGCGATACTTTTCTTGATATAAAGAGCTGTACCGCCACTTGGTCTCCCTTTAGAACTACAACGAGAGGCTGGATATGTGTATACAACGTAGTTATCCAAAAAATCAACCTTGTCTTTATCGGTACAGAATGTTTCGATTAAACCAATTATGTCATAATTAGAACACAAAGCAATAAATTCAGAATTATTCACCTTAGATTTTAGACCTCTAATGTTCCACACTAGAATTGAAATATTTGACTGGTTTGGACCTTGGCCACCAGTAGTAAAGTAAACGTGGACAACTGGGATTAATAAGAATTTTACACCCCATTTTATTCATTTATCTACATGAAGCGAAGGAAAAATTAACCATCCATGTAACTAAAGTATGACCCTGACCTATATACGAACTCACGCACGCGCAGCAGTGCATTGTCCTGAACTAAGCGGGGAAATTCCCTGCTGAGCATGTTTATACATGTACGGGAAATTCCGTGTGAGTCATCACCATCAAACTAGCCTATATAAAGGACCCCGTTGTCAGTCAGTTGCGGAGTCTAGCTGATGTTGAACACGAAGTTCCTATCGGTACGAACTAAATTTCATATCCATTCAATCCATAATGTCTTAGGTATCTTTCCAGAGGTGGACTAAATCCTTCTTGTTTTTGAATTTCTAGCGCCTGATGAAATATGTCCTGAATAAGTTCTGACCCCGGAGCCTCTGTTGTTGCGCCTTTTTCTTGTATTTGTGTAAGCAGCTGTTTATATTGAACATAATAATGTTTATATTTCTCTCGTCTCTTTGCTACACCAGTTTTCCCTTGTATTACATCAATAACAACACCTGGTATAGGAGTTAAGGCTAACAGTACCGGAACTGTTGGAATTGCTGCTATTACAGCAGAGCTTACAAGAATTCCCTTAGTAATATTGAGAGCCATATCAATTCGACCCATTAATTTATAACTTCGTCGATATGCAGCACTTGTTCTTTCTATGTAATCAGCCAATTGTTCAACGCTTTCAACAACTGAGATGTGCATTTTTTACTGTATATGTAAGGGATTATAAAAATAATTGTAGTAATATAGAAAGACAATATGGCAGAAGGAGGAGAAGAAAATATAGCACTCCAGGATTTCGATGATGCAAATGTAAATGACGATGATGATGCTACTGCTGAAACAACTTTTTCCTATGATGATGATACCTTTGCAGAAGCCGGTCCTTCCCAGGCTGGCTCACGCGATAGCCCGCAGGTGGATCCTTCGACTAGACATAGAGTAGAACTTACAAAGCAAGAGGCTGAACGACTCTTAAACAAATATAAGATTACTAATACGGATGCACGAAACGAATTTATTTTAAATTCTAAGATTGAAGGTGGTGAACTTTATTATAAAGAAATCAGAGTTACACAAGATAAAAGAAGTAGATTTTTAGAGAAATCTACGTTAAAAAAGAGGGCAGGAGGTTCTGAATTTATAAATAAAGTATACGGATGGAGTGGAGTCGAAAGCGCAGAGCCCGAATATGTGAGTCGTACATTGTATTCTGTAGATGTGGAAAACGATAAAATACCGGCTGAGAAGATGACGCCAGAAGACATGGGTATATACAAAGATAAACTGACAGAGTTACGACAAGATGCCTCTGGTAATGCAGATAAAATACAAGCTTTTGAAAATAAAATCGAAAAATGGAACAATCTAAACCCGAATATAGAGCTATTAATGATGAATTAAGGATTGCGAATATGCGTATTAGCGACCTTAACAACGAAAAAGTTAAAATAAGGCTATTGAAAAGAAAAGCTGAAAAACAGTTAAAGGAAATTCCTGAAGATCACACCCAAGGAAAAGAAAAAAGCCAAGAAACTACTAGCTGAACTCATAACAAGAGAAGCTAAAGTTGACAATCGAATTGAATACGAACATGGTAAGATCAGTGAGGCACGTGAAAGTCTGGCTACGACTAGGTCTCTTCGTGATGTAATTTCCGATCCAGAATTGTCACTCAGGCTGAAGCTGACAGAATTATTTAAACGAAATGGTATAACAATCGCTGCAATACTGACTGCCCTTGGAATGACAATATCAACAATTGCCCTGGCTGTGACTAGAGGAGGAGGGGGAGGAGGGGGAGCAGGAGCAGGAACTGGCGGGTCTGGTTCAGGTCCACCCAAAGTATATACAAAAGCGAAAGAAATTGTAAAGCAATTTGGCGAATGGTTAAAAACATTGGCCGCAAAAAGTGCTGCTGCAATACCAGGTTTAATCGGTTCCCTCGTCAGTTTTCTATTAAAAACAGCAGGATCGGTTGTCGGATTTGTTGGAGAACAGCTATGGATATTTTTAACTGGATTAACATTAGTCATTATAAATAAAATTATGTATTAATATATCACACACCCCTACGGCATCAACATGTTTGGTGAAAAGAATATTGCAAAGTTTCTTTCTAAAAATAAAGACCTGTTTGGTTTCTCTGTCGAATTGGAATGGTGCAAACTCCGACGAGTAAATCGACATATACTTCGAGCAAATCCAGGTGTCCGACTCAAAGATGATAATCTATATCATAACATTTTAGCTTTCGTGAAGGAATGTCAGAAGACTAACTTCTTTAAGCGACTAGAATTCATAGCTGTATTCCAGGATACTGAGGATGACCAAGAGGCTCATCATCTCCAAGAATATTGGGTTCTTCGATTGATTCGCGACACAGGCAATCGATTTATCTTTCAGTCAGACGGAAATATTTACGTAAAGATGTGATTTGAATTTTTTTCTTCTAAGTAATTTATATACACGAAGTGAAACTTAAGATGTGATTAATTTTCTTTTCAACTGTAATTTCTTTTTTCTTCTACTATATACATTACACGAAAAATGGGGTACGATAGAACATTATCACCGACTTTCACCAACCGAATACCGAATGGAACAAAGTCAGAAAGAACTCATCACGTGATTGCTCATAATCCAAGTGAGGCAGATCCAGGCCAGACACTTATCATACGATGTCCGAAGTTAGAAAGCGGAGTACTCTTAGTTCCAGATACTTTCGACCTGGTTTTTGATCTCGAAGTAATGGGAGATGAATATAACCGAGTAGTACAAAATGTTGCAAAAAATTTGGTGGAGCGTATGAAACTCACATTTGAGGGTCAGACACTTTTCGATTTGAATAAATATAACCTTATTGAATGTTATCGCGATCTCTTCAAACATAAAAAGGAGAGAACGAACATGACACTGTACGGAATTCAGAACGAAAATCTAAGAAAATTAAGAAGCGGTTCGACCGATGGAGATCAAAACGTCGTGGGCGATAAGTTACTTTTCGACACATATAAAACAAAATATGCTATTCGTCTCACTCACCCCCTAATAACAGGTCATGGAGTTGCATATCCAAAAGCGTTAGGGAGTCATATTGAATGGGAAATTACGTTGGCACCCGCCCCCCAATTACTTGTCAGTAATCAGGTTGTTACAACCAATTATAAATTAAAAAACATTCAAATGGAATACGAGACAATTTCTGACCTCGATCTCGCGAGGTCAACTGCTGGTTATTACAACGGTGGAAAAAGTTACCTTTACGAGCATATACATTATTTTAGAACAATCCCATTCAAAGAATCGGACACAGTTATCAATGAAAATATAAATGTACCACGACGTAGCATTAGAGGTATCGCAATACTCTTCACTAAAAATCAGAATCAGACAGAACTGAACAGTGAACTTTTCTTTAACCCCTCCATTGAATCTGTGTCTGTAATGATTGAAGGCATTGCAAATAAAGTGTACGCTCAGAAGATGATACCAAGACAATTTTGGCGAGAGGTGCGACGGTATTTGCTGAAGATAAAGATTGGTGTGAAATTGACATAGATGAAGTTGATTATTTGAAGAATAAATCTGTCTGTTTATTGATCTGCGTAGCTTTAAAGATATTGAGTTTCATGGAAATGGTTTAAAAGTAATGAACACAAAGGACGGAATTCAACTTGAGATCCTGAAGAAAGATGGCTCGTGGGGTGGCGATGACGCTCACAATGATAATATATTTGCCCACATTATGTTATCAGTGATGCCCTGGTCTCTATTGAAAATAGTAGATTAATGTCTTTACAATATTAACCATGACCCGTCGTCCGTCCTATCGGCCATGTTTCTGCCAGCCATTCGCCCGTGTCTGGATTATATAACTGCACACGTTTGATATCATTTGGCGCCATCATGATTTTACTACGCTTTTCACTACGGATTTCTCCAGCCTTTTTCCGTACAAACTGTACAAACTGTGCCGGCTCCGGCTTCTTCCCAGTTTCAAACAGATCTTTATAATCTTCAAAGTTCAAATGTTTTCTAACACAAACATCTTTCACCCCTTTATTTTTTTTCGTCTCCGAAGTTGGAGTTCGAAAAGCATACACTTTCGAGCGTATGCCGACAAAATCAAGAATAGGTTCACCATTCAACTCATCTTTAAATTTACCTATCACTTTTTTATTAATCTTCGGAAAGTTGGGGGCCACCATGGCCCCACTCATCCCACTAGTATCATATATAGACTTCTCACCATTCTTTTCAACATCTTCCCGAACTATATCATTGAAAGTTACGTCCGGGTCCGGGATCGGCACACTGTAAACAAAACTATCAGTATCCATGTAGGCTAATCGTATTCCAGGGAACTGGGTCCGAAAGTAATTGTAATGCGTCTCATACATAAGCAGCTTAGAAAGTTCCAGTACTGCGGCGCCGATGAAAACTGGTTTTACATATCTATGCTCATCCGTTTTCAGTTCCAGTAGGGCACTGTCGCAGGAATCGCCATCCTCTTCGGAAGTTATGAAAGTTATATGTTTCATCTTTGGATTATACTTCTGAATCTTTTACGGCCACTATCCGTACCGTTCCAGTCCGAAACAAATTTAAAGTCTCTGTACTTTCGAACATCTTCTATTGTCTTACCGAACATTGCATTATTCATCAGCTTATAGAAATTCTTTTCGAAATCTGTCCTCCCCTTTGTCCTCATTTTAGTGTTAAAGTCAATATATTTCGCGAGACATGGAGCTTCATCGAAAGCAAGCACCCGATAAATCTTTTTCAATCTCATTCCCATCCGAAGATAGAATTCCAGCAACTTGTAGTGTAAGACATAGGACTCTCTATCCATCACACTTGTAATCAGTCGACCGCCCTGCCTCGGAAATTCATAGTGATGCGGTGCTAATGGCAAATCGCTGTGTTCTTCATGTAATTCGGGGGGATATTCTAAGTCTACTTCTAGAAAACTTGGCGGAAAGGTGGAACCAGGTCCCCCCGCTCCGGCTCCGCCCCCCGCTCCCCCTCGGCGGCCCATTCCTCCCACTCTTCCATCGTCATCCAATGAAGTCCGCCCGTAGGCATTGCCTGACTCATTGCCCAGCCGTAGAGATTGTTTGCATCGAGATATTTTATTTCGGTCATCGGCTTCTCTGGGTCGTAATTCCCGTAAGCAGGATGATTTGTCTGTAAATAATGAATATTACACTGGCTGATACCTCCTCGTATTCCCCTCTGAATGAATTTCATCTGCTCAGCATCTTGAATGAGTTTAAATTTATTACCCGTGTAAAGTAACATAGCATCCCATGTCAAGCCAGGCGCTGACATATAGTGGGCTGGATCTAACTTATATGCTTCTAAACATGTGTCACGAAAATTTTCGAATATATTTGCAAGAAGGAGAACGTCAGTCTCACAATAGAATTCCATATAATCACGAATCGTCTTACACTCAACTTCGTCCCATACTCGCAAAGCATGTTCGTAATCGGACTCTGAAATCCCCTCTTCCGTCAATTCGCTATAAAATTCCCCCTCTCTGGGAGCTCACCCTCTCCCAGTCTGTCAACTGAGTCTAAATATTCATACGGGAAGAAACCTTTCGCCTTTGAATGTCCGGGTACGAAAGTGGGGCCGCCGTCCACCCATCCTCCGGCACAGTTTTTGCCAACTTCGCCAATGACCCCATCATCAACTGAGCACTGTCCATAAACTTTATAGAAAAGAAACGTTTCTTTATCTCCCTCTTCCCTCCGGCAACAACAATTGAGGCGTGAAAAATAAATGTTTTCGAGAGACCCATAATTCCTCCATTGCTCGTCTTAGCTATGATTTTAGGCTCTGGTCCGGAACCCCATCATCTCCTTCGGTAACGATTTCATGTAATTCTTTCAAAATAAAAGAACCATCGTATCCCTTGAGGTTGTGAAAGTAGATAGGAATGGTTCTCGACGGCCGGCATCCTTCGCAATAGAAGGTCGCCTCCTCCTTCACTACTCGGTATCCTGCCGGCTCTCCACATGCAATACAGACTGGATCACATCCGTCGCGCCGGTAATTAGAAGGATCCCTCATCGGTATTATTTTCCAATAATACGATTTAGAATAATACTCGACCCGTTCTTTCATATCCTTTAGAAAGTCTGTAACACAGGAGAGACCTGTGAATGTTCTTTTACCATAAACAGTGGGTCGGCCCGGGCCTCGTTCCGAAGGTCCCCCCCACCCCCGTTCCACCATAACATACGAAAGACAAATTGGAATGTGTCGGCCAGTGCCCCTCTCAATAATTGCCTCAGTATCTGCATAGACGACGTAGGGAGAAGGAACCTTCTTCCGATGTCCTTCGAATTGACACACTTCCTTAGGAAAACTGGCTGGGCAGTGTCTGTTCCACAGTATACCTGATGTTTTTCTAATTCTTCTGTTGACTTAAAACCTCTTTTACAAACCATACAAATACACTTCCGTCTGCGCTCATTCTTTCGATTAGTACGAGAATTACGAAGGCGATTTTCCGCAGTAATTGGTACGAAGTGAGAACGGCCGCCGTCTTCGCCAACTATCAGTAAGATATTTGCTATTTGATTCCTATCGGCTTCACCTTCGGAATGGGCACTATATAACACAGTTATGTCGGACGGGGGAGCGGGATCATTTTCGTAGATCTGAAATACTTGAAGTTTGATGCCTGGATTTTGCTGCTCGAAGCGCCTGAATACAGTCAGATCGGCGGGCGTAGGAAAGGGAATACCTTCCCAACAGTAGTCAGCCATAAATGGGGCGTACGTATTCCATTTTCTCCTTACCTGACCACATTTCTTTTCACGAAACTCGGGGTCGGCCAACTTTAAACTTGCTACGATGGCGTATTGAAAACAGTTCTCGCTGCCCGAAGGTAGCACCAGATCGCTAACACAATGCTTATTTTTTAACCATCTGGGAAGTTGGACTGCGCCAGCCCCAGCCCCGAGTAAAACTTCTACTAGAATTACTTCAAAATTAAGTATCTCCTCGAGAACGAGACCAGAACCCTCAACATTTTCAATTGTATCAAGCATACGATCGTAGCGATCTATTAATTGTTGCCCCACATCCAATCCCTGATCCTCTTACATCTTTTGTGTATGTATCATTTAATTTAACATACAATGAACGCGATTGTGTATTACCAGTTTTCGGATCCGATAATTTGACTTCCATTTCGGTATAAACAGAGTACATCTTTCGTTCCGAATGGACCATACCTTCAATATCCACCAGCTCCCCGATATCCTTGACTCGCTTGACTTCAGGAAATTTTTTTTGTAAAACTGCTCCCTTGAATGCTGTATGTAAACTGGCCATCTTTATGATATATACTATCCTAAAATTTTTAAAATGAAAAAATAATTATTCTATGATAGGTCATCAAAATCCACTATAATATTTTTGGCAGCATTTATTTTTTATATATCTCGCCTAATCTTTCTAAGTCGACTAGTTCTTCCACATCTTGAATTTCTGGTTTATTAGGCGCAGCACAAAATATTAATCTCTCAACAGTGAAAGAAAGAGCACGCTTACTTAAGCGCGGTTTAAATGCTAAGAATTCTATCTTACTACCTTTTCGGATATTACGAGGTACAATAGCAGGATTTTCTCGGACTGTAGTAACGGGCTCACTGTTTTAAAACCGCAGTCAATTTCTTGAACCATATCAATACATGTAGCGAAATCGTGATTTCTCCCTCTCCCTCTTTTAAACTGAAATTTAAAATACGCCACTGGCTGAGGCCCCTCGCTCCCTCGCTTCCGATACACTTTAGATGGATTGTAAAATCCAGTAGTATTCTTGGAGTGAGCGGCCAGGCTTGCAGCATAACTTTTAGCAGTGCTTGCATCGAAACTTTCACCTAGGGTACGGAATATTATTAAATCAGTAAACTTTTGAAGACTCGGTTGCCAACGAACACACATTTCATCGCATGTAGCAGGATCGTTGGATCCATATTTAGGTCCGATGTTGAAAACCACTTCTAGCTCACTGTCTACATATATGAAAGGATCTACATATTCACCAAATACTAATTTGCCTCCATCATCAATTTTGATGTTTTCTCCGGTTTCAAGTATTTTTATTGCAGTTGAAATAGAAAGGATTGTCATTGTCTATCGTATATATCTTAATAAAAATAATTTAAAAAAATTTTTTCTATGATATAGTATCCTAAAATGTCATACATATTCATAAATGGACCAACTGGAAGTGGTAAGAGTTACGATGCAGTAAATTTGGATCCGTATCACGTACCAGAATTTGACACTAGTTTTTCCAGCAACATTGCCGACTTTTATAATGGGCGCTCCCCCGTTTCGATTGCCGATTTTCAGAATCAGTTTATAGAACATACTCTTAGTTTACAATGTCAGGCTGGGAGGAGGAGGGAGGTTTCCCTCCCTTCAGAACAATACATTATTTGTGACTCTTCCATAATTCAACATCTGACTTTTTCTCGAATCCGGGGCGTTTCCACGGAGTGGGAAGAAAAAAAATTGTTTCTAGAGCATTTGACCATTTACCCAGTTTCATTATCATATTCAAAGATATGCCTTGGGATTATTGCAGGCGGAATGTGTTGACTCGAGCCAGGTCGTACGAAATAGCCGCCTTAGAAGAACTAGAAGAGATTCACAATAAGTTCAAACAGACTTTCTTAGAAATTTGCCACGACTACAGACTTCCATGTTTGGTAATTCGGAACGCTCTTACCCCCTCGTTCTCAAGAATATACTTAATCCAACAATTGATACCGAGACAGTCGGACCAGTAGAATATCCACGAGCTTTTGACTTTGGAATTGCATGGAGCGGCGGCAGCCAGGGATTTTTAATAGACGGTTTCAAGGAGGAGGAACTTGAAAAAGCGTACTTCCCACCTAGTCAAGAACAACTAGAACAACCTCGAGTCTCACTAAAGAACCTACACAAACTTCTTAACGCTTGTGAATCTGTGTGTGCTTATAATGCTTCGTTTGACCTACGAGCACTTGACATTATGAAACCCTACGGTTCTGAAAGGGACTTTGAAGTTACTTGTCTATGGCTCATGTCAGTTGTGTACATTATACTTCAACCAGAACTTATCGATAAAGCTGAACAAGGGGGACTCGAAAGAACGGACTATGGCAACATGAGAAGTCGCTTTGAAGATCTTGCAAACTTAATATGTTCAGGAACTGAGGGGGTACCACCTCATCCACATACGGCCGAAAAAGATGCAGTAAGTGAACATTACTTACGACAGTACATGATAAATACTTGGCCAGGTGGGGGTGGAAGTGGGGTGGTAAACTGACACTTTCGGCTTCAAGAAATTAAGACTTTTTCCATGGTACTTATTGAATAACTTTCGTAAATACTTACGTTAGTACTTACGTAGTACTTGACAAGTACCATGGACAGGAACTTACGAAGTACTTACGTAGTACCAGCACAGGAACTTACGAAGTTCTAATAACATTTTCCTCCGGCTCCCAACTATTGAAACTTTCTGGATAACCTTTCCATTTTATCAGATAATATTTCTTTCCTCTAATTTTTTTCGTCTTCAAAATTCGTTCTACTCTGTACAGCTCGTCGGCTCCCCGGGCGCTCTGAAGTTCATCGGAGTAGAAAGTGCCGAGTATTTCCTCTCCATTCAGATCTTTTATTTTGTAAACTGGTGGCGTTCCCAAGCCAGCTGCGTACACAACTTTTGAAACTACGAAAATCTCCTCTGTCCAATTTGGCAAATATCCTTTCTTAAAAGTGGTCTTGTATTTTGTAATTCGGACACGTTCTCCCGGCTTGAATTCAGGGTTGGCTCCCCCGGCTGCCAACTCAGGACCGAATAGTGTATAAAATGCCTGCCAATCGTTCTCCTCTGTTACGTCCCTGGGTTTCATTTTGATACTTCCGTGTACGGTGTTATTGTAATTCTCAAGAAGTTCTGGTAGAATGGGGAGCCAGGAACGTGTCTGTTTATATGTAAAGTATTTCCACATCATCGTCTTGAGGGTTCGATTAAAACGTTCAACGACGCTAGCTTTTTTGTCACTGTAGGTGTGAAACCAATGAATGCCTGACTCCTCCAACCACCCCTGCATTTTTCGGTTGTAAATTCCCGCCCCTCATCTGTCTGAAGTTTGTCGGGCCTTCTCCCGGATTTCTTAATCACGTCTTGTAGCGCCTGTAACGTATCATCAGCCGTTTTTGACTGTATCGGCCTGGCCCATGCATATTTACTGAGTACATCGATTACTGTTAGCATGTATCGAATGTTACGATTCTCTTTTGCGAATGATGAAGGGAATTCCACGAGATCCGCTTCCATTGAGCGTCTATCGATGTTACAAAAACGCGTCGGCCTCCCCGGAAGGCACCCCCACGAGTACGAGGTACCGGTTTATGTAGATTATAAGTTAGCTGAGTTTTTAACCACTCCTGCACCTCTTTCTTGGTCACTTTCAGTCCGCTGGCCCGTGCTGCGTCATATAATTTTGTACACCTCCAAAACCAGTTTTCGGGTTGTAATATAATTCTCTAAGAGTTCCTTCGGCGGAGCCTTCGGCTTCAGCTTCCATAATTGCTATATTATACGAATAATTTTATGTCGTACGGATTCCGTAAACGAAATACTAGTTTACTGAATGGCCTACTTTCAATTGCTTGATTAGGCCCACGGCTTCCCGTTCTGACACCTCCATTCCATATTCTTTTATAATAGTTTTGTTGTCTATCTTGTTCGGTGTGTAAAATAGTACTAACATCTGTATGTTTTCCCTAAATGGTTTACTAATACTAGTATATTGTTGAGTCAGAACCAGACAGATAATCCGTCGTGCCTTGCGCTGAAACCAAGTTGGACTAAAACGTTACTGCGCTTCTTCATATCTTTGGACGAGGCGCAGTCATCGAGGATTATTAAAGTGTTCGTTCCAGCCCATTCTTTATGCACGTAGGTTAATGTATCATCCACTGCATCGAGTCCGACTGGAAATATAAACACATTATCATCGGTGAAAATGAATCTTCTATTATACGCTTTATTATTCATGAATGTTGGGCAAATGAATATCACATATTCGAATTTCCTTAAGTACGGACCGGTGAGGAGGTCCAACATAAATTCTGTTTTGCCAGAATATGTCGGTCCAGTTATAATCATGTTGAATGGTGGGGTTACGTATATTGACATTTCCTCTGGATCTATATACTGTAAATTAATGAATCTCTTCTAGTTCTTTTAAGTTACTGGTTCGAGTTAGATGAAACCCAGTCACATCGACAGCATCTGAATGAACTATATAGTTAGTGACTTTATTCCAGTACCTACAATAGTAATGAATATTGCTAAAGATAACAAACCAATTTTACCATATTCGTGAATAGGGTCTGCAGATGCTGCCCGTTCCGGGGGGAGGGGAGGGGGTCCCCGAGTCGTGTCATTGTGAGGTGACTCTCCGGACTCGTCCTGCCACTTCACAGGATCTCCCCCCTCCTCCCCTCCTTCCATCTCGTGTACAGCACTTTCTCGAACTTCCGTGTTTATATCACCGTTCACCCCGAAGGACATAGATTCTGTAGCGTATTGCAATTCATTATTATAACCTGAGATCGCCGGGCCCGAAAGGATGACCATCTCAGACGGTAAGAGAAGTAAATTTGGTGAGACTGCCATATCAAGTTTGACACCAGTATTCATTATTGTGTCTTGATATCGCCTATAACTAATTACTTTGTCGGTATTGCAAATTTCATCTTCGAGGAGAACACCGAATCTTTTCGGACTTGCTCTGCACTGCCAGTATCGCCCACTATGGTACTACGAATATTTGCTTGTGCGCCAAGTATGCAATATACGTAGGCTTCAAGGCTTTCATTGAGGCGGGCGAGACCGGCCTTTGTTAGTCCCGAGTCTCCTGTCAGAGGAATGAAACTATTGTATTGTCCCTCCGATCCATCATTTCGGAAGAAAAATAGTGTGGGTCTGTCTTTGTCGGGCAGTACATGTTTTTTCTTTCCAAAAATGGTATGTGTATAGAAAACGCCTCCGTCGGCGGAGAGGAAAAAGTCATGACCGTTGTATATCGCTTTTGGCTGTCGAACGGGACCACGATTAGTGTAATATTCATAACCATAACCAAGACCTTTATTTTGACCTTTTCGATAACGAAAGTCGGACTTCGTTGGACTTATATTTCCAAATTCTGTACAGAGAAGTTCATATTGGACGAGATTGTATGGATTGTCGCCGCTTTGAAGGTGGGGGTATCGTCTGGAAGTGCAACGCCCATTTCGTGAAGGATCCGACGTATTGTAAAGTATACATGGAAACGGCAGAATGATCGTATTTGCGGAGGAAATTTCTTATCGAAGAGATGGGCGAATGATATACCACAACCAGTAGTGCTGCACCATACGGCGAAATTTAATTGCTGGTCCCAGTATTTCATCTTTGGGCCGCCCAGCCAGACATTACTTTCTTTCGCTGATCGATGAGTGATTACGTTATCTTTGAACACATCCCGAGGATGGAAAGTAAATTTATCTGTCGGCGTTACATATATTTCTAAGTCCATGAGAATAGGTTTTATTCCCCCGTCCGGTTTGGAAGGGGGGGTATCAGCATGCTGTACTGTCGGTACGCTCGTCTTATTCAATTGAAAAGCAACTGGGAATAGGTCTGTACTCATTATTCGTGTTTCTATATACAGATAGATTTAAATGGAGGAGAATTTTCTCGGAATCCCTGTCGGAACGATTTCTTTAGGGGTACTAACATTCCAGACTATGTTAATACTTTATTTCGGATTCAGGTTTAAACGAATTTTTTATTTTTTACTAAGAATAGATAACATACTGCAAACAATGGAGAATTTAATAAAGTCATCGGCAGCGGCAAATATGGCAGCGCATTCCGAAGGGGCTTCGGCACCTTCAGCGCCTTCGGACGCTCAATCCATAATAGAGACAAAACGTGAAAAAATACTCTGTGTCATCGCAAGTGGTCAAAGCAAGTTATTTTTTGGTAAGGAGATTTCAGTTGCTGACGTAGAAAAATGGAAAGATGAAACGGTGGTTAAAGCCTTCAAAATGTACGAAGCGAAATACAGTTCTCTTATAAGTGATACCATCACTCAAAGTTTCATAGATCTAGGAGCCCGCGCAATTAGTCAGGTAGTTCCAATCGATGATCGAGATAACTATGCCACTGATCTTAAAAGGATTTTATTCTAAACAGTGAAATAAAACGATTATCAGGGCGGATAGCGTACACGTGGGGGCCTGTGATTGCTCTAATTTCCACCGGTTTAATTACGGGTAAACATTTAAATTTTAAAAAAATCGGGTTTAATATAGTACCTGAAATAAATGGATTCAACTTCGCCGACTCAGCAAACGGCTCCGCCAGGGACTCCGTCAGAAGCCCCGCCGACGGAGCCCACACCGCAAACGGAAACGACTCCGACACAGCGCAACATAGAGAAAGTGACGTTACCGCCGAAGCATCCAGGGAGAGTTGCTTCAGGGAAGCGACTAGCGGAATGGAACAGGCAAAACAGGGAGAAGAAACTAAAAGCAATGGAGGGGAATGGGGGGGAGCGATGCGGTAGCAGACCTACCGCCTACAATGAAAGAACAGTGTGATAATAATTCACGCTGGTATAATAAATGTTATCTTGTTTTAGGAATTGTGGGAGTTTCATTGACTGCATTAGGGCTATATTGGGGGCGTGCTCGACATTATTGTTCCGTCCGGAAAGATCCTCCACAGAAAGCGAAAAAAAAAAGAGCACGTAGCAGCTCCATCCGGAACAGTTCCGACAGGGGTTCCGAGAGGGAGGGGAGGGGGAGGGGAGGGGAGGGGGTGTTCCCAGCTCCTCTACATTGTATGAGATGGATTAACTCCCCATATTTTTTATTTTTATTTTTTATTTTATATACTAGTCAGCAATCATGGATATTAAAACAGTTGTAAACACAATGTACGATGGAATTGTAATCGCAGGACTTGCGATGGGATATCTTATGATCTCCAGCAAATTTCTGAAAATAGAGGTTGGCGATCCAAGTCGACCAAATTTAACTCGCTTGGCAAAATTAGGCGGTGCGACTGCTGCCGCGGTTGCGACCAAAGATCTCCTTGAACAGAAAAATATTATTCCTGCAGAACCTTATACTTCGTAATGGGCACCTTCGGAATATTATTCATCGAACATTTATACTTAGTAATATATACATACAACGTACAACGATGATCATTTGGATTGAAAGCAAAACAGGTGAACTGTTACTGTTAATTTTTACCCTTGTATTGACACGACACAGTTTACGAAGATAAGACTGCTAGAGTGCGGACTATATAATTCATGGCATAACATAACATCGACGAATAATGTAATAAAATATCAAGAAGGTGACCAACCGAAGAAGACTAAATCAATACGTCCAGGTAACTACAATATCGATACGTTAAACAAAGCAATCGGGTTGAAGCAAAAAATTAATTTTGAAAAACATCTGCCGACAACCATGTTTATCTAACTTTGGCTAAAGATATTAAAGTCTATTTCAATGCCACAGGTAGCTTCGCCAACGTCGTCGGCTTTTCAGATAAACCTGAGAACAACCCAGTTATAAAAAGTACTATGAGTCCGAAGAAAGTGGATTTCTTAACAGTCACTAAATATATAGTTCATTCAGATGTAGTCGATGTTACTGGAAATTATGTTTCATTTGGTTCGGGTGCCTCCGGAGGATACATACAGGGGAAAGTATCGAACTGTTTACAAATACTTCCCATCCGGGATACGAGAGAAATAAGTGAAAAGGTTACTTACGATTTTAAAAACGGAGCAATTTCTATGCCATTGAGAAAAGGGGGAGATTACATGAATTCAATTCGTATCTGGATAACGGATCAGGATGGAAACATGATCGATTTCAATAACTGGCCAATTAGCTTTTGTATTGAATTATTGTAGTCCCGAAGCGGGCCCCTACCGGTGTAACCCTATCGGAAGATAAACCATCCCACGACCAATCCTCCAGCAATATAGATCATCTCATATTTCTTTTGCTCAGGACTGGGCTGATAATAATCTGAGAATTGAACTTCTTTGCCTGACGTAGAGTTGCTTTGCACCGCTTCTGCTTCTTCCAGGATTTCTGCATCTGTATCTCTTAATTCTGCCGCAGCATGTGCGTCCTTTGCCTGATTTTCTCTTTCCCAGTCAGCCTGTAGTAGTCTTTTTTCTGACCAGACGTTGCGATCATGTTCAAATTTTTCTAATGCTTTATCATGTCGGACCTTCTCTTCAATAAGAGCATCACCATTACCGGAAAGCTTTTGTCCGATAATATTTCCTCCTGTGAATGCCGTTGCATTTAATACAGCACCGAGAACTGTCATTCCTATAGCTGAAGCCATGGTTGTGTATATTACAAGGTATTATTTTAATTTTCACTGTATATAGGTCCCTACGGAGTATGTCTGATCCAAGTGGCTTCGGTCTAGGTACAATTCGTATGCAAATCTTGAGCTTGAAGATCTGAGTGATGTTAAAGTTAACAATAATACTAAGATGGCTGCTAATCATAATAAGGATTACGTCCTTCGTTATAAAGACCGCGAAAAATATTTCGTTTAGCCAATGCCGCGGTGCAATCCCACGAACATGCTGTAGAATTTTCCGAACTTAAAGACATTGATGAAACTGTAATTGACGCCACAAAGGCTTCGAATGATCCTACTCCTTTTGCTCTGACATGGGATGGGGATAGTCAGAAATTCATGCCTTATAATGTGCCGCGTAACATCTTAGATATATTGGATAGTGAAATTGCAGGAGGTGTTGCTGAACCACCAGGAACTCCGAATGTGATTTATTTTGATAGCAATGTAAACAAATATAAATTGTTAGATTTTCGTAGTTGGCTTACTCCTACAAATCCATACATTGCACTTCTTGGTATACCAATTCATCTTAAAATTAGTCCTCTTAATACAATAATGAAGGCAGATAATACACTAAGAAGGTGGATAAACGAGGGGGAGAATTATTGCTCGTATACAGCTAGCGGAGTTCCAGTTAGATTATTTTGGGACACAACTTTAAAGAAACTGGGTCTTAAAAGTGTCGGTGATGAGGCAGCTGTTCTCACTTTACAGACAGTAAATCAACAGATGACTGATAATATGAAAATACTTCAACATGGTACAGTTCTCATTAGATGTGTAAAGTTAGCTACTGGAGATGAATTTGACGATTTGGTTGGATATTATGCTATGAAAACAGATAACAGAACAACTTGTGATATTATCATAAGTATTGATAAAGATCGGGAGGGGAAATGAGTATTGAATGTTTTGTTGGTGGGAATAGAATAGAGAACGACTTAGGAACTACATTTGTACGTAGAGATAAAAGAGTGAACACTTTAGATATCAGTACCATTCATCTGAAACGTCTCATATTATTTGAAGTAATGGTCTTCCGTCACATTTTAAGTTCAGAGGAAATTACTAAAATTTTATCTATCAGGTGAACAAGTTCGTACCGATAGGAACTTCGTGTTCAACATCAGCTAGACTCCGCGACCGGCCGGCCGGACTGACAACGGGGGTCCTTTATATAGGCTAGTTTGATGGTGATGACTCACACGGAATTTCCCGTACATGTTATAAACATGCTCAGCAGGGAATTTCCCGCTTAGTTCAGGACAATGCACTGCTGCGCGTGCGTGAGTTCGTATATAGGTCAGGGTCATACTTTAGTTACATGGATGGTTAAATTTTCCTTCGCTTCATGTAGATAAATGAATAAAATGGGGTGTAAAATTCTTATTAATCACCAGTTGTCCACGTTTACTTTACTACTGCCACCTCCCTAGCGCGTAGACTGTCCTGATTGGGCAACCTTCTCCGGAATTTCATCAACTTGATAGATTGTTTTGGTGCCTTCTTCGTTGATGCACGTGAGCTTGTCATAACGGATGAATGTTTTTAAAGCCGGGTTTCTTCAAGTAGAGATCTCCGGAACATCAGGAGCTTGGAACGAATATTTCTCATTCGTTTGGAGAAGTCTTCACTAATGCTGATGTTACTGTTTTTCAGTTTGTTGGCATTTCGTAGAACATTGGATTTGTCCTTGAATTTGACGAACATAGCGATAATTGGCCGGGCTCCTCGTATCAACGGTGCATATGTTATACGATGTACTCTTTCGAATTCGATATCTTCAGTAATTTCCAGGTTGTTTTTCAGTACAGATTTAACTTTTTCTTCAGATGTGTCCCAGCTCTCATTTGTGCCGTCTTGCTCGATGCCATAAAACACGAGATTATTTCTTCTTCCTCTATTTTCCAGGTCGTCATTAGCACGTTTAAGCTGGTTATTTTCTTCTCGTAATTCATCTAGTGTGGTTTTCAGTCCAGCGAATGTACTAGGGTTGGCTTCCATTTCTGTCATTTTCGTTGTGTTTTGTTGTAGTTGTTCGCGGAATTCAGACATTTCGTCCTCAATGTTGTCCATTCTGTTCTGCATTACTTCTAACTTTTCGTGTATGTGCTGAGATTCCGTTATTAGTCTGTCAAGTTTCTCATCGATACCTGAAATATCGGCCTTTGTAGCCAGTTCCGTTCCTGGACCAGTAGTTGTACCTGCTGACCTTAGTGTGGGTCCGGGATTTCTCTCAACATTTCCAGCAATGACTAGCAGGCTAACCAGGCAGAGCTTGATGGAGAGTGACACCTGGCTGTTCAACAAAGGTATGACAAGGGCGGCCATCTTGGGTACTTTCCTCTGCCTGTCTGGGTCGCCACCGGCAAATCCGCCAATTTTAGCTCGATACTGCTCAAGACCTACACCCATCTTGTTTCAAAAAGGCCAGCTGTATGTTATAAATGCATCTATGCTGAAAGCTTACTTGAGTCCCAAAACACAAATTGCTATTTCAAGAAATTACGCGGAGCCGATCTCCATACCTGCCATCTCTGTCTCAGTTACGTAAGGTCCCTAAAGAACAGGTGGCCATCCATGAAAGATATTTCTAGAAATGTCTTCATACCACTAAACAGACTGTCTTACTACGAATATAATCTCGACCCTCATTCTAAATCTTTCATTTATAATCGAGAAAATGTTTGATGCTTTTAGATGTTATCAAGCCTGATATACACTGTGATAGTTTTCCTGAGTGATTTGTCCTACCATATTCGCCTGTCAAACCATGAACCAAAACCTGTCCAATACAGTGTATTTTGACTGACTTTGCCTTTTGAAGACCCCTAACTACACATACAAACATAACTTCCAATGCCTCGTCTGGCTACGACATACAAAAGCATCGTGAATTTACTGACGTATGACCAGATGGGGATAGAAATATGTGCCGCAGCGGTGAGCGTTAAGGTGACCTTCAGGTCTGACGGCGATAGAATGTGACGTAGCGGTGAGAGTTAAGGTGACCTTCAGGTCTGACGGCGATAGAATGTGACGCAGCGGTGTGTTAAGGTGACCTTCAGGTCTGACGTTCCCTTGATTTTGAATTACGTGACGTAAAGGGGTTGACCTGAATAACTTTGATTGTCGTGCACTATTGGTTACACGAATGCCACGTATGGCCTGTAAAAAGTGACGATCCCTTTCAAATCGTTAAGTTTCTACACACTCTCCGTTGGTTAAAATAATGTTTGTCCTTGAGGAAAGGCTTATTGTGTTACTGGTAGATCGAATTTCAACAACATTTACCGAGTTTGCAATCTCTTTTTATGCAAATGAGCAACACATATCGATTCCCGTTTTGTTTCCTAGGAACAAGAAAAAGTTAAAAAAATAGAGTGAATCTCAAATATCTCTTCGTTACTTGGACGACCTTTGGCTACGGTAACAATTTTATGGGCTGAGCTAAACTTGCCAGCAGAATTATTTATGAGTAAATCTTGATTTGGTGAAACACCTTGTTTCAGGTCATGATATCCGGGAAGGTCGTATCTCGTCAGGGCATTATATGGTTTGCATTGGACCGCTGGTACACGGTCTTAGAACAGACGGATCTGAACCATGTTCAAAGTCGAAGTAAAAGTTCTACACGGATATTTGCATAATATCGATTGCTTACGTTTGGAAGATTTCCACCATCGGACTCATGACTTGCGTGTAAAACAAGCAATTAAGTTATCATTACCAACTATCAAATAAACCTTACATAAATACAATAGTCTCCAAACTTGAAGTCTTTTAAATTTTAGCATTTACGAACAAAACTGTCGATGAGAAAAGATAAGTTCCCTGACATTCTACAAGACACTGATTTATTAAAGCATAGAAATGAAAGATGTCATACAAAATGATGGTACTCAGTGGTTAGGTGATAGTCAGAATCTTACTGGTTGGAAATTTCATTTTTCGATGGAGAGAACGGCCTACTTTCTACCAGCTCAAGCAGTTTCGCGAACACAATGCTACTTGACGGAAATACGAAGACGATTGGGCTTCACTGGGTTGACGGTGCAGTCATGCTCTATGTCGTGCAGAAGAGGACAAGGTATGTGAAGATTGAGATTTCACAACGTCGTAGAATGCCATCGTACAACTAGTGAGTGGCCACAGATTGTGCTTGGCAGTGTACATCTGATTGCAATCTCGACCATGAGTCTCAATAAAATATCAACTTATCATCATAGACAGTAGTAATTTTGTTTAGTTCTATCATATTTTCAAATTTCATTGTGTTCGCTAAAATCAAAGAAAACTAAAACTCAAGATCACTCTAATACTAACACCACGTCCAGTGTTACCTACCTCCGTTTGTGAGACACTATTTCTTCCCTCGTTTTGTATTCGGCCTTCACAGTATCGTGGCTGCGGGTCAACCAAGGCTTGGACACTGAGTGCGTGTTATCAGGGAGAGATGGTAGCCGGTATGCATGGTAGTACATACTGCTGCTGACACCTGGAAGTGAGGACAACTTTAACACTCTATGCGAAATTCTACAGACATTTACTCGTTGCGTAAGGGTTAATGTCTTAAAACTCAGGGAAACAAAACACTGAGCTCTCTGCCATTCGGCTTGCTTTCTTTAGTTCAGTGTTCGGGGAAACCTGACAAAGTTGTTCGCGTAAAAATAAAGTGTTCGCAGACGGTTGAGCGGCAGGGCAAGCAGTCTTTTCTTGTAAACATTTTTTGGTTATTGAGGAACTTGGAAAATGAAAGTCTGGAGGGAGAACAGGGATTAAGATTCGGTTTATTTCTTACTGGGTTTATAAGGTTTAGGTGCAAGGAATATGATAATGTTTATCGTGGTAGAGGTTATGAAAGGGTTCATCTGACAGTGTCAGCATTAATGAAGATAGACAAACATGATATGCATCGAATACAACAATAGAAGACAATGTACTGTATTTAATTTCTGTTTGTCAACTTTTAGTGAGACAACGTCACTGTGCAATAAATTTGTAGACTTTGCGAAGAGGCCATCACTGCTTCATTTATTGTCTTTAGTATCTTATCTTTTGCTGAAGTTTTACTTCTGAATCAATAATTAATCTTACAAAATTTGTCGAGACACTCAATAAGAAGGCAAAGCGTCTGCCTCGGAATAGAAAAGAAATAGTTCTTAATACTCATCAAATTTAGTAACCATGTATATAGTACCATATAGAAAACTAACATCGTCAGAGTTGGTGCACACCGATTACTGTCATGTAATAGAAATAGCCCTGTAACTCAATATTAAATGCAATCCATTTAATGTCTGTAAAGTTTGAACTCTTTTTACAGAATGCTATGTTTGTCATGTTACAGTGCCAGCTGCTTATGTGAAACATGTGACATAATGAACCGAAATTCGATATCACAAAATATGAAGAGTAATATGGTCCGATGATTGCAAAACTCAGTTCTTGCTTAATCCGGAGATAATATTACGTTTGGGTAAAATGCATTTTTCCAACAAAATAGTCTTGAAACTGTACACAATTCTCAATGTTCCATGGCTAGATGATAAAATCAACAGATGATGGTTATTTGAAAATGACAGACTTAAACTTTTGACCAAACTTTTTTCAAGCATACTTTCAACAATCAACAATTTCCTTTCAAAATCAAAAATAAAAATCAGGGGTCACCTTTCAAATTTTGGTACTATAGAAACAAATTATCCAATATTTACCGATATTTTGACATTTAAAATGACCGCCACCCCTGTACTACCTCTAAGGGGAAAATATAATTCCCGATTTTCACAAAACTACGCCGGAGAAAACTTTATTTACTTCATAAGCTTCAAAATGAGCCCCCTAAGTTGTAGGCCAAAAGAATATTGTAAACGTTTGAAAGTCCGAGTATCTGACCCCGCATTTTACGTTATGGTTTGCAAAAGTAGAAGAGCAGTAAACATGTTTGGCAACTTTGTCTTGCAGACTTTTTTATTTTGGTCTCTTTCTCATCTTGCAAGCCCCAATAGTCGACCCAGGCACCAAACAGGACTGAAATTTAGGTCAACTATTGGTCACTTGATATCTCCTAGACTGACCCGTTGTCTGAAACTGTGTCAAGGACTTTGGCGTACTCGTTTTCTCTAATCAAGCATAATTACCATAGTGCAATAATGTAAACAATGAAAAATTATGCACATCCCGAATTGTGAAATTTTTACTCTATGAAGTTGCTAAAATTTGGTTTAACTTTTTGACCACGAAACAAATCAATCAAAGGCGCGTTATCATTGCAAAATAGATCTTGACAATTAAAATGTCAGCCTTAAAATTAAACAAAGAGCAGAAAATATGAAACTGAGAATGTGGCAGTGTCCTCTCAGAAACGTTAATCATAAAAGTCCGCCATAAAAGATTTTAACAATACCCGAATAAAAGTATTATTGCCATTCAAAGCTCATTCACAAACCTATCATCATAAACAAAGATGGATGAATTCATCATCCTTTGCAAAGTTCACACTACTTGAAGGTTTTTAGAGCTCGACGAACAGGTGTCTGGTGCAACATTTTTCTACAAAAAAGAACAAAAAATCTTTGGTCATACAGCAATTACCTACTTTTACAGAATGAAATCAAATCCAAAACGTCACTTGGCAAAAGTAACCGGTGTATTCTTCGAGACTTTGATTGGCAATGCTGATGAAAATAACCATAGACCCTGTCGTCTCGCTTCCTCTGTCTATGAAGTAAGGCACCTGTGCTTCTGTTACCTTCCCAACCACGCGAGGGGGTCCACAGCTGCATCAGGGCCACCTATGTTCACGGATATTGGTCACTACTCCCTTCGTTTACATATATAGCTTCAGAGGCAGCAAATAAAGCTGTTCTTGTCAATAATGTTCTTACACGCTTTCTTAGAGGACAATACTCCTTCACTGGCATGCAAGGAAATTTCACGCTCATGCTCGGCGAACATTTAATCAAAGCAAAGCCTGAGTCTTGACAAGAAAAGTATTTCAGGACAGTTTATGTGGTACAAAGAACCTATAGCGGTCTGATAGCTTGAAGATACTTACCAATTTATGAAATTGATAGTCCGATTTAACAAGAAATTTAAAGCTATCATAAAATGGTGCTACTCAGCATGAAAATACAATTTTAATTTTAACTATACTACTTGAATATCATTTCTACATTAATTTATCAATTAAACCTGCGGCAGTGGCACAAACAGATTTATAAGACGATGAGACGTTCTGTGTGATATGTGGGTGAACGGGAAAAGTATGTCGACCGACCTTGTCGGAAAATGTATGTTAAGAAAGTTGACTCTCTTTATGACTATAACATTAACGAAAGGCAGAGTAGAATATCGGGATGAATAATTCAAATGTGCTGGTTGGTGCACATTATGTGCACATTTATTGCTTTCCAAGGCCTCCGGCCTATAAGCAAATCGGTCACAGGTTGAAGTACAATAATAAGAAAGCAGCACACAGGTAATTAATATACATCACATTAAAAGTCTTACAGTTGTGAAGTAATAGTTTCATACGAAGATTGAAGGCTTTGGAAATAAACTGACAAATATTAGATAATATTTCTGAATCTGATACATTAGGGAGATTTTTAAACTTACAAAAATTCGGTTCATTAATTGCGTTTGAAATGTAAGTATTCCTTTGCTATGATTCAAAATTATAGAAAATTGCATTTCAAAGAGTGAAGTTTAAAAACTTCAAAAATAATTGGACATTGAAACATTTCATTTCTGATGTAGAATTCATCAAAAAGATGAAATAAGTATTCTGTAAAAGATCTGATAAATATTTATGTGAAGCCTTCTATGAGATATATTGCCATGGTAACAGTTTGCACGGTCCTCTGACGTAGAACAGTGATGAACATTTATTTTGAGTAATATTATATAGGGCTCAGCCTTGGTGTCGCGCCAGGGGTTAAGATTGGCAATGTTATTTGTATTGATTCATGATAAAATGTAATTAATTGTTATTTCATAAACGTTTATATGACAACTATGCCAGTTTCCCCCTGATGAAGCAGTTCACGTACGTACACGAAGTCAAACCCTGCAGCAGTGCAGGTATAGATTTTCTGTAACGTGTAAAAATTTTGGACGAAAGTTGGCAATTTTTACAATGATAATAGCCTATTGCAAGGGGCGTATTATGCAATCATTATCATTGCAATGGTAACCGCACTGCCACCTTCCACTTGCCAAACTGAAAACTACAGCGTTCCGTCTAAAAACTGCAATTTTGAGTCTAATTATTGACACAGGGGGCGCTTTTCTAAAATTCAATCCCAGCATTCTTTGCGTATACCCCCCCCCATTCATATGCACGACAGTTTTCTCCCTTTATCTATATTAACGATATTTTGTATCGGCGACAAGGTGCATAATAACATTTACTGGCTAATAAAAGAGGTATATTTTATAAATGGCATGTTATATAATAGTAATTTGTTTCGTATTTGTTTATTTACGAGTACTCAAAAAAAAACCATGGCGGCGCCCATGAAAGAAGGGTACACTTCCGGTTACTCGCATAGTATATTATGAATATGCGCATGCGTAGTCAGTAAGCCGCTGGCGCGACTATAGCGGAGCGTGGAAGAGTGGTATTAAGGATGCGCACGCACCATGTTTGACATGATGGCCTTCGTTGTTTTATAGGCACACAGTATACTGTTTGTACCTGCAAGGCAAACTTGTTTGCCAAATGAAAAATTTATAAACGGTGCTCTTATCAAACCTGGCACGAAATGACATCATTAGCAAATTCTTATACCCATTTTTACAGACCAACTTTTCAAGAGAAAAAGAGCACGAGCGGTGAAAAAGAACCGAAATGAAAAAAATGAAGAAAATAAGTTCACCCTATCAAAAACATAACTTTTGATAAGTGAAGTCATCGTGAATGATAACTTTTTCGAGACACCTTTTCGTTCAGAAATGTTTTAAATTATTGGCGCAAAGACGGTTCCAAGTAAGTTTTAGGACTTGCAAAAACAGTATTTGTGTAGCATGTGATTTAAATCAAGTTTTTTTGGCAGAAAAATCAATGTTGCCTGTTACACAAGCATGGTTTGTACAAAAATTTCTACTTAAAATTTTCCAAATATTACGTCCGACTTAGACAAATTCCGGTTACATCGAATTTTCAAGTTTTATGATTCTTAGATAGGAATGTTGCTATGTTCTGCAAATCAAAATGTGAAGAAATCAGGTGAAAAATATCAAGCAGTCGAAAATTATTCTGTTTAAAAATTTCAACAGTATGTTGAATTTCGATGTCATCCTTTGGTTATCATAAAGTCTGCAAAAAAGCGAAAATGTATCTTTGTCAATTTTTTCAGAATTTCAAATCAGCACAGCTCCACATGTATTAAGAGTAACTTCATGAAATTTTCTCCATGGAATGACGGCAGCAAAGTTTTTCATACAATATTGCTTGCCATATTGTGAGAAAAATCTCATTATGTTTCGTTTAAGAGAATAAAAATATATGTATGCACATTGAAAGAACCCTAAAATATACATCACTTCATAATCATTAGCAGAGCACGCAGCAGCAAGAGTTTAATAACTGTTTTGTCACAGTTCATTTCACACTCTTGCTTAACTTACAGTTGGAAGGTTTTTGTCATTTGTTATTGTTCAAACTGTTAGGAGGTCAGGTTTGCATCATCAGCATTTCCGAAAATGCTCAAACATATGTTACATAGGTCATTCACTTTGACGTCAATTCTGTATAAAGATCAATGATCAGATTGAAAATTGTGAACGATGTACGATAGCGATACGGACAGTGAGAAATCAAACTAGTAGATAATTGTTCTACTGTTTATAGCGTTGGCCATTGATATGCACCTTGGCAATAGATACGTCATTACTATGGAGGGACACTAATGATGATATGGTAATGATATGTAAATAACAACTGCAAAGATTGTCTGTAGCAGGTGTCTTTACGAACACAAACACTCAGGACAAGGGACAACACCTGGCAATATGTAACATCCACGTATAGGAAATGAACGGTGTTATCTTTGAAGACTTTGAGCCTCTACACTGTTTCTATATCCCGGCGACCTTTCGCTGGCTATTCCCCGAAGGAAGAAGGTGAGAGGTAACATATACTTGGTCTGCTAATGTAAACATTTTTCAAATTGCACAGAAACAAGTAAAATAGAGTTTCTGTCTACCCATGTGACGACGAAAATGTAATAAAATGAACTGAATGGTTGTATGAAACTATGGATCATTGCTCTAACTACAAATCATGACGTCACAATAGCCGAATTTCTGGTGTGACTTTCTGTTTTGGCGAGACAGATGTTTCAATCTTCGGTAAAAGTATACGAACAGCGCTATACAGTGTTGTTTTCTTTGATTTTTGCATATGGTTCTGTGTTGTGCTAGACCTCCCTGTTACGGCTTTCCCTTTCAATCTTTCTTTGAAGGTCAGTAATTTCTGCTGTCTTTGTTCAGAATTACTTGCCTATATTGCACCTGATATTCAGGAAACATTACGTGTATTCATACCTATAAATATGACAGCTAGCCTCTAGTCTTGAACGCTTACATAATGGTGTTAACTTACTATCAATATTGCTTTTGTATATTGCGAATACGCTATTTTAAAATTACATTTATCTTCTCGCCATGTCAGACAGTCTATCTTATGATGCCACGGAATTAATACTATGACAGAACCCCATGGCCTGTGAGTGCAAGCGCGCCGTACTAGCGGTATTTGCACGAGTGCTGCGGTGTATTCGGCGGCAGTCCTTTCACGAGCGAAGCGAGTGAAAGGACAGCCGAATTCACCGCAGCACGAGTGCAAATACCGCTAGTACGGCGCGCTTGCACTCACAGGCCATGGGGTTCTGTTATTATTACATATGTTCTATCTTTTATTTGCATCATTTGTCGAGAGAATCGACGATAGTCGTGCGTACTACTTGTCTGTCAAAGCTTCAGGGCGACCTTGCGGAGTTATATAACATTGACATACTGTAATGAGGCATCGAATCAGATTTCACTTTTCATTGGTCAACGCCGCCACACCCTCCATTTTGATTGGCTAAACTATTGTTTACTTGTTTATCAAGGATGACGTAAGAGGAACGTCGGAGGGCTTGAACTCTGCTTGCGATAGCTCACACATACGTAGCAACATGCCATAGATAGCCAAACGAAGAGAATTTTGAACGTGGAACGCTTTTGACATTTTGAGCTTGAAATTCTTCTATATGATCGATACAAATAACAGTTCGAAGATTTTATGGGAAATTTAGGGACCGAGCACAATTAACGGCAGGGGGGGCGGAAGAGAAAATGGGGGGGGGGGCCACGAAAAAAAATGAGTGTTCTTGGGGTGGGCCATGAAAATTCCAGGGAAAGTAAGGGGTGGGCCACCAAAATTTTTTACACCATGACAGACAGAGAATATTTTTCAGCATTTTTGTTCCCTGTTGAAGCTGGAGTTCCTTGTTAAACTTCTTGTAGCATGATGAAATACCAAGTCTTAAACCTCACAATGCAGTTGTTATGTGTAAAATGAGCAATATTATTATTGAAAATTGACTTCATTTGTCAACAGTAATATATTGTTGGTAATGATACAGAGGCTCGGTTGAAACTGGTTATTTCATCATGCTATAGGAATCCCTTATAGAACAGGAATGCCTGTCAGTACCATGTGAAATTAGCATTCACATGGCTAGTTGGCATGACTTAATGCATGTGCATAGGGAATAGGCAGTCAGGCAGTCCACATTCATTTCAGAAGCACGTTGGTAACATGTGTATAGGCCGAAATATTTAAATGAGCTAGCCATTCACACACATGTGAATGAATGGTTATTCTGAATCCACTCACATGTATGTGAACCAATGGTTATTTGAATGCACATATGAATGACAGGGTCATCCTGGCAGAAAAAGAGCACCATGAAAAGTACTGATTTGACACCCGATTTCACTTATTTTGATGTTGCCGTTATGAATTTGGTAAACATTGTTACATTTGCATGTTTGCAAGGTGTAAGCAAACATCAAATAAGTGAAATCAAATTCCAGTAAAATCAAGTACTTTTACACAGCCTCTTACGGTGAATTATAAGATACAATTGGTTGGATATGTAATTTAACCATATTTGGCCTAAAACTAAGACAGGCCAAACAGAGTTAAAAGCAACTCTGACTCACCTGAACACAGCAAAACACAAGCAGACTCACCTTTCCAAACGTTCAAAATAAAAAGCACAAAACATATCTGTAAGTCTGATGACCAATTTAATAAATTTTTGGCTTTAACAAATTTCATAGACACAGTGAAAAGTGATTTAGTCAAAGATTAGTTTTTAAAAGAGTTCATTTAACTCTGGCCAAGTCTCGTCTTTCATGTCCTATTTTGTTTTGAAATTTGACATTGAAGACTTCTTTACGTAAGTCATGATTATTCTTGCCAAATTTCTCTTGGGCCTTGGCTGACATGCACACTGAAATGAAACAGAAAGGAGAGAATGAACTTAGCAACATTTATTAAGACGACAACTTTACAATAAAGTTTCAGAACATGTGTGTGATTTGTTACATACACATAGAGGAATTTTTTACATACATCTTTGCGAGTGCAAAATTAATACATTGAAAATGTAACATATATGTCTAGAAATGTGCTTGTGTACGTTGTATTGACTTGACTAGTTGCCACAGCCACTATACCGATTAATTTATGTACATCTTTACAAAGTGAGGGCATCACAATTCATAATTTGAATCAATACAAGAAAGTATGTTAATACATGAGGCAAACAAGTATTGAACTCAATAAAAATTACAGCTGCTGTCCCTTGAAAATTAAGACGTATCACATTTCTAAACATTTTTTCTGTCTTTCAATACAAGGCTTCTTACCTGGCAATATCATATTAACAATGGATTTTAAAAGTAACCATGTACAAAAGAAGTAAAAAATGCAAGTAAGACCGGGTGGTACAAACAATCATAAGTTTACATAGCCATGTTCATCCTACGATCTACCGGTAGTTTGGTTTTTTTTTAATATTTTCATTTCGCCTATTTTTTTTATAGCAGTGTTTTTGCACTGAGTGAGACCATGGACGCAAACTAAGCTTAGGCGTTGTTCAAGCCCAGCTTTGTTTTGCGTTAATGGCCACACTGTACACCTCCCTCCGCCCTGTCCAGGTATACAGATACGTACTTTCTTTTCACCCTAAAGCTCAGGTTAAAAATGTCGGGCCATATACAAAACCAAGCTTCCCAGGAAAACATCAATGTGCAGAGAAAAGCCTCTCTATAAGGCATACTAATTCGTAATTGCCCTTTATAAATATGCATTTCAAATACTTACCGGATGAATGGAAAATTATCGTCCACGACGACTTGCTATCTCGGCCACTGCATCCAACACTGTCGCGGGGAAATACACTTTACCTTCATGCCAACTGAAACATTACCACTTAGACCTAACTCACTTGCTGTTTTGACTCAAAATGTGTCGTCACTGGGGGAAGAAATGACCGAGAAATCAGCCATAATTCGTGAGATTCAGCTGGTCTGAACAGCCATTACTTCAAAAAAATCTGCGCAATCTCATTTGAGAGATGCAATGTGATATCCGATAACGATCGTGTGGGCATACGCAGGCGGCAAGAGTTGCAACTGAAAAATGACCTTAGGCAGCGCTGCCCTTAGGGCAGTTCAGAGCGGAGTAGACATGTGCACAACATCCAATGACGTCACTGAGGAACTGTATGTCTGCCCTGAGGGCAGCTCAGATATTGCTGCCCTCAGGGCAGATTGGCAGATAGGATAGGAAATGTATGTCTGCCCTAAGGGCAGCTCTAATAAATTGCTGCCCTCAGGGCAGATCGGTAGATATACACTATGTAATACTTTAAGGATAGGAAATGTATGTCTGCCCTAAGGGCAGCTCTAATATATTGCTGCCCTCAGGGCAGATAGGTAGATATACACTATGCAAAACTTATTGCTGCTCTAAGTCCAGATTGGTAGATTACACTATGCAATACTTTAAGGATAGGATATATAAATATGTCTGCCCTGAGGGCAGCAATATGTCTGAGCTGCCCTCAGGGCAGACATACATTTCCTATCCTGAAAGTATTGCATAGGGTATATCTACCAATCTGCCCTGAGGGCAGCAATATATCTGAGCTGCCCTCAGGGCAGACATACATTTCCTATGCCACACATCATTGCATAATTGTATATCTATCAATCTGCCCTGAGGGCAGACATACATTTCCTATACTATCTACCATCTGCCCCGAGGGCAGCAATATACTGAGCTGCCCTCAGGGCAGACACACATTTTCTATGCTCGAACATCATTGCATAATTGTATATCTATTAATCTGCCCTGAGGGCAGCAATATATCAGAGCTGCCCTCAGGGCAGACATACATTTCCTATCCCATCTACCAATCTGCCCTGAGGGCAGCAACATATCTGAGCTGTCCTCAGGGCAGACATACATTTCCTATCCTATCTGCCAATCTGCCCTGAGGGCAGCAATATATCTGAGCTGCCCTCAGGGCAGATATACAGTTCATCAGTGACGTCATTGAATGTTGTGCACATGTTTCCTCCACTCTGAGCTGCCCTTGGGGCAGCGCTGCCCTCGGTCATTTTTCAGTTGCAACGTCTGCGCCTGCGTGGAACACAAGCATTGGTCAAATTCGAAAGGTCAAGGGTCGTGATCGTCGCAAAATTTTGACATTTCAAGTACGCGTAAACTGTTCCTTTAGATTTTTCTAATAAGCAAAAATTGACTTTATATGAAGAGATCATTAAAATACGGACGTCCAACACACTAAGTGAACCCTGTTGCAATTCTGATCAGCCTCGTTAAATCCAAGCGTACTCATTTACGGGACCCTTACGTTCATACCCTGTTGCGTCCCGTCCACTCTTCCAACACAACTCTTTCCAAGTTACGACATCATACATCGTCAGAACCGCTAGTCCATCCGGCTCGACTTTTGAACGGTTTGGGGATGAACAGTACCTGTACTGCGTTTCCATTAAGTTTTATGTAAGTTGTAATCGCGAAAGTTTTACAATGGCAGATGCAGAACCGTCGCAAGTGTGTTCGTCGTTGTGTGATGATCTGACGTACATGTACATGACTGCACATCATAGCCAGTTGCTGACGGACGTACGCGAAAACATGGACCGTATGAGAAAAATTTAATGACAGATCCAACCATATTACGTCTGGAAATGTGAGTACCTTTCAATAGAATGCAGGTTCCGATCATATGGAATATTTAGCGGTGAACATGTGTTTATTATTGCACATTTTGAAAATAAAAATAAACGATGTTTAAAATTTGATCTGTGCTGATTTAATTTAGAGGCTGCTCACAGACGTTTGTAGCCATCTGCATGACTTCCCTCTTGTCATATTCATTGGTTTATACTGAAATCCCTGGTCTCGTTTTTTTGAATGGAGATGAATGAAACTAATGCTAATTATATTTAAGGGATAGGCTGTAACTTCATAATTTTGGCAGAAATTGTGTTCTTCGTACATCGACTACAGGTTTTTCTCTCTTTTCAAAATCATGTTAGCCAGTATTGCTAATGTTATTCTATTTTCTAAAACACGTTCAAATATCCAGTCTTCACAACCTGTATTATGTACAGTCAGCATTGTTATTGTTGGTAAACACATTTTGGTCTGGACTAAACTTCAATTGAACACAATAACAGTGAACTTTTATAATATACATGCACACAAAGTGTATTGATAATATCAACGAGCTAATTCAACTTAAATTTGTAAACCAATGAAGTAAGTGCAGTGATACATAACAAAAATATTAACAAAATCAAAAACTTACAGCTTTATACTGTCACTTTAAAATGGCAAACCGTTGCTTCTGTAGCCACTAAATATTTAAGTCTGAGAACAATTTAACTGGTAAATGTGACCCATGTGGCATTTCTATAGTGCAAACATGAGTAATTTCACCTGAAAAACTTAACCCAAGTAAAATCAACTCTACACATGAGTGCCGCCTAATTTATTTAAATTAAATAGACAATAGGGATGTGAAAACATGAGAATTGACAACAAGTCAGTCCTTGGAGTTTATTAATGCATGTCTAAATTTTTACCGCCACATGTGTAAGCTACCATTCAATCCATTGACAATCTTCCCTTCTATCATGAATTCAATAGGACTGCTAATGAATGGTTACTTCACATGGCTGAGTCTGATTTCACATTCATAGCCAGTGATGAATGTTCAATTTTAACATGTCATATTTCCAATACTGGCATGTGGCAGGTTGGACTGCTATGGACTGCCTATTTTTCCTCAAATAACCATTCAACCTGTTCCACACAGGAATGTGGACTGGCTAATAGGCAGTTCAGAACTAGAATACGTAGTGGACACACAGGAAAAAAATACTGAAAAAAGGGAGGAAAAAATGGCATTAATGGGTCTTTTATAGTTAGCCCATGAAGGACTATTCCAATGGCAGACTGTCATTACAGTGGAGTAACATTGAATATCCTGGGTAGTCATAGAAAGGCAGACACTGGGTTGTGGAAAGTGCATTGAAATCACAACGGTCATGTTATACATTTTTCCCCAACATCTGAAAACATCATACAGATACTCAGTTGAAGTAAAGTTATTTTATTTGTTTATTATTTATATATTTATTTGTTTATTATTTATTTCAAGAATGCAAGAATGTTGTTTTCACTAAAGCATATATTAAAAGTTATAAGGATTATATATATGTGTACAACTTTGTACCTATGTAATCTTTCTTTTTTGGGAGGGGGGGCCACAAAAATTTTGTTGCCGGTGATGGGGAGGGGGGGGGCCACTAAAATTTTTGCTGGTGTTAGGGGGGGCCTGTAAAAATATACGCACCACATATTTTCTTTTCCGCCCCCCCCCCCTGCCGTTAATTGTGCTCGTTCCCTTAGAGTAAGATACGGCAAACGTACTTGTCGAACGATCAAATTTCAGTGTTCACGGGCCGCGGCACACAAGCGCTTACTCTGTCTCTGTTATCAATAGCGTGTAGGACACACAAGCACAGAATAAACTGCACGCAAAAGTGACTTTATATGGTAAACAGGGAATGTCCGGTGAGAAAACGACTGGCAAAAACGTCTCTGAAATGTTAACTGTTTAACTGGCTCCGCTGCGCCCGCAGTTACGTGTGTTTCGATGTATAAACTATAATGGCCGCCGTGATACGGCGGCCGGCTATGGAGCTAGAAACGGACGTCGCCCGTTGTCAATGTTTTTCTCTTCGCTGACAAACAAACTGCTCTTCCGGATAATAAAAATCATCATCACACTATAATAAGTACATGCAATTTTCTTTGTCGTAGTTTTTAATCGGTAATGTCATTGATTTTACTATAGCAAGCATCGAACCAAAGTGAAACGAAATCTTGTAGACGACATTTTTTGTGTTTACAAACATAAATAGTTCCGGGTCAAGATTGGTAAATACTCATTAACATAAAGGTATGGCATAATGTTTTCGGTATTGCACTGCAGTGCAAATACCCGTAGTACGCGCGCGCCTCGATGCAAGTAAACTGTGGTACATATGTAATAAATCATTAATCGTGTACATATTCTTGTACGTATGTGTTTCAATTATGATTGTGTATTTCAACTTCAACTGCCTGACAATGAAAGGTTTGCTGAAGTCAAAAAGCGATGTCTGCCGATGAGGGCGTTTTACTAAAAACGGGGTTTTCCCGGGGAGGGGGTACTCCCCATGTTTTCATGCGGCCCAAGCTGAAAACATCAACCCATGCGAGCTCTAGAAGCTGACCCATTGATAGGGGTTTCACGCCAAAATCAGACCCATAGGTAAGGATTTCAGCTACAAGCTTTACGAAATTTAAAGTCCAAATAACCTGAAGGTGGTCTTTAGAATACTTGTAAGCTTGGTCAGCGTTGGAAACTACGCCCGTCCTCCGTCCGAGACGGGTAACTTTCAGTCGGACGGGAGGAAAATTGTACTTCCACGTCCGTGTGTCGGGCTCTCGATAGTAGCCCATACGACATACCCAGTAATCTCATCGATCAGCTGCTTCTAGATGTTGTGTAAATAAACGAAATGTATATACCAATACGTCCGACTTCGACGCCCTTATGCTACTGAAACTGTGCAACTGTGTGACGCCGGAACGCAATGCAAGCAAGACATGTAAACACGGGTAAACAGGAAGTCGCTCATACTAGTAAATGTCACACTAAGCGAGATTTGCGCGATATCAGCCAGTGCTATAAATATACAGATATAAAGGAAAGATATAAAGATATAAGGATATAAAGGAAAATGAGGGCAACTCCACACATCGGCTCTACCAAGATTGTTTAGTATTACGATATGGTGAATAAAAGGATCATTGCATTTATTTTGTGTGGAATACATGGCGAGACACCGGTGAATCGATAGTGCTTTGACCCTAGTCATGTGATCTGGGTCCCCGGTAAACTGGTTTGTTGATTGAGTGATTCGTCTTAACGGTGTTTCGGAACCAAAAATGGGGTTCCTTTATCAGTCGCTCTCTTGTTTTGTATCCCATCCGCTTGGTTGTGTGATGAAGTCATCTTCGTCCTCGAGGAGGAGAAGCCAGATTCGTTATTGAGAGAGTTAGCCACTATTGACTGACTCTATAGTGAGCGATCCGGTGTGTGGTGTCATATTATAATTAACATGACCCAGCATCGACCGGAGTTTCTGGACGCTTATAAGGATTTTTGTTTTAGGGCATATTTTGAGCGTTGCTAGTGCTCGTTATGTTAACAGTAAATGTTGTACTAATCTGTCAACGATTAGTTTGTTTTAGGCATTTAAATCAATTATCCGAACTTTTAGTTTTGTGTCAATTTTTCGTGGACTTTGTAATAGATTTCGGGTCGATATTGGTGCCTGCTTTCCGGTGTTTGAAAAGCATGTTGTGAAGGGCTGCTTCGAGAAATAAATCTTGTTTCTCTGTGTTTAGCCATTCCCAGGTTTCATGGTTTCGTTAACAATATTTGCTGTAAACGGCCTTTGAAATCGGTTTGGTCTGAGGAGAGTATTGGTTTATTTAATTCATGCCGCCAACTTTGATTACTTATATGGCAGCTCTCTCAGTTTTTTATTTTCTTTGCCAGATGATGTTTTCTGTATTGCTCAGCAATCTTTTCAGTTTGGTTGATTGTAGTACCAATTCGATGACAGATTGCATCTTGGTTTTATACGATAAAGTGGCATAAAATGGAGACAAATTCGTTGTTAAAACCGCTATCGTGAAACCTTTTAACTGTTTGAGCGATATGGGCAAAGTGTGTTTGAATTAACTAATTAATTAATCAGAGTGTTATCAGCATTGTTATTGTAGAATTTTTGTATTCAAGTCCGGATTAGAATTCATTTCAAACAATGGAATTCAGAACAGTTTGTTTGTGAGATCACAGTTAATACTCATGTTGAAAATAAAGTTGTTCACAGTTTGAAGTACATAATGGTTTTGTGTTTTTTGAATAAATGGATTTGCCAAAAATTCAGGACAGGCAACTTTCTGGCAGGACGGGCAAGTTTTTGAAAGTTACCAGTCCTGATGTCTGGCAAATATTTTGGCCAGTTTCCAACACTGCTTATGTCATACAGTTTTATAATATACTCCCCATAAATCTTTGAAAAAACCATCTAAATAATGGACTAACTGTTGGAACTAATCAATTATATTTCAGGCTGCATTCACAAAAAACAGAGAGGTGGGCTGGAGGAATTCAAGGGGATTCGAAAATTTTGCAATGGGGGTAGTAGAGGTGGGACTTGAAAGTGTTGCACTGCCTGTAACGGGAACTGAAAATTGTTTAATTTCCTTTAACCTTTTACATTTTCGTATTCCAAGGTGTGGTATGTAATTCATTGAAAAATGAATAACAATTTAATGTTATATAATTTTTCTAATGTTAGTAATAATTAACAGCTAGAACGATTTTGTCACTTTTCATGACTTTTATCTCGCAAAAATCTAAACATGTATGATTTTTTGTGAAAACCCCAATGAAGTGAAACAAGAAATAGGTAAACGCTGCAACTGTTGATAATTTTTTCAATAGTTGCAATATATCAAATATTGTTTCTTGCTGTTCACCTACAGTATGCTGAAACACACAATATTCATTTTGTCGACAAAGCCTGTATGTATAAATATGTAATGGATAATAATTAAATTAGAGTCCAGACTGAAAGTCATTTGTCAATGATGCAAATGCATGGAACACATACACAGGCTGTGTTGGCAAGCTGAATATTGGACAGTTCAATATGCTGTAGGGAGTAGAACAAGAACACTGTTGTATAAAGTGAACAAAAATATTGTCAAAATTATCAAAGTTAATACAGCTACTGCCTTGCTACTGCATATCGGCAGTGGCAGAGATGGCTCTGACTCTGATGTAGTTGAAGAAGATTTTTGGTCAAATGACGCTCCTGGCAGTGATGTATACTTGTACACAAGACCAGACAAGTGAGCAACACATGGAATACCAGGAAACTTGAAAGTCGTCAGGGATTTTTTCGAATCCCCCTGAATTCCTCCACCCCAACTGTTTTTTGTGAACGCAGCCTTAATGAAGGAGCAAGCCTAGAAGCTGAACGAAAGAGGACCGAAAGCTGTAAACATCAGCTGCCAGAAAGCTGATATGAACTGCGTAGTGGAAGGCTGGTTCAATTACGTTTTCGGTAATGAACAGACGTTGTGCTGACTTAAGTGGGAGTGATCGCACTCGACATTTCATCAACAACGCCATGTGAGTTTTATCATGGACGTACCACATCTGTGGCACGTCCATGATTTTATGCACATCTCTTGAGAGATCGAGAGGTAACTCCGCCCAATATGCCAAATGCCAAATTAGACGATATCATCTTATGAATAATAGATCAGTAAATACAAACGTCAAAAATTACAAACAACCTCGAACGAGTTCAAAGGAGGGCAAATTATCTTGAACTATATTTAGACTTCTAAAGTCTGTGCATATAAAAACTTCTTCAAGTCAGCCTGGATTGTAAAAATCAAAAGCAAATCTTGACAAGAATGGATTCTCAAACATTCGGTACGACTACAAAAATGTAAACACGAAATGGCTGAAACATAGTTTAAAGCTGAGGATCAAAGATATGAGAATGCAACATTGGCTCAGTGAGGTTCAAAATAATAATCTGTGTATAAACTACCGCATTTTAAAGAATGAATGCATCTTTGAAAACTATCTTGAAGCTTACTAATACCACTACTGACAGAATTAGTCTCACAAAATTTCGCTGTGGAAACCAAAAGCTCTCTATATCAGACCATTACCAACATGATGCCACTCGTACTTTATTATTTTTTGTAACACTGGCGAAATAGGCGACGAAATGCATTATGTTCTTGTATGCTCAGCTCTAAAAGATGAGAAATAACAATACCTGAAGAGTTATTATTGTAAAAAGACAAACACTTTAAAGTTTGAGAAGCTTTTCAACAGCAGGAATCTCCCCGAAATTTCAAACTTAGCCAAATTCACCAAACTTCTCATTTTTAAGTTTAATTAGTCTGTTTTATGACTCTTGGTATTTTTGTTCCTGTGTGTTTTTTGTACTTCTTTAGGGCCCAAGCCGACCGGCTGGGACCCTATTGTTATTGCTCAAGTTCTACTGACTTCCTCTTCTTCTTCTTCTGCCGTTTCTTTGCTCACCAGATCTCTCGAACGGCTGAACGAAAACTTCTCAAACTTGCAGGGCTAATAGGAGCCAATTAGTACTCGTGCACCTGACCCTTGAAATTTTGATTGGTCACGTGACCTGGCGGCCATATTGGATTTTCCAAAAACCTAAAGATGGCTTCTCCAGAAGACGTAGGGGTCTAGTCGATTTGAAATTTTTTGTATAGCAAGCATGACCTAAGGTCTTTAGAATTTGCAAATAAAATCGCATGCGGTCACGTGACCTTGGCCGCCATATTGGATATTCTAAAATACTCATTTAATCTTTAAAAATCTTCTTCTCCAGAACCAAAACACCGATCGAGCTCAAATTTTACTCATGTCATCATTACAGTGATCTCTTTCAAGTTTGCAAAAAACATTTTGATCGGTCACGTGGTTTGGCCGCCATATTGGATTTTGTGAAATCACAATTTAATCTTTCAAAAATCTTCTTCTCAAGAACCGATTCACCGATTGAACTAAAATTTTACATATATCATCTGAAGTGTGATCTCTTTCAAGGTTGCGAAAGGCGTTTGGATCGGTCACGTGGTTTGGCCGCCATATTGGATTTTGCAAAAATCATAATTTAATCTTTAAAATCTTCTCCTCCAGAACCAAAACACTGATTAAGCTGAAATTTTACTCATGTCATCCTAACAGTGATCTCTTTCAAGTTTGCAAAAAGCATTTTGATCGGTCACGTGGTTTGGCCGCCATATTGGATTTTGTGAAATCACAATTTAATTTTTAAAAATCTTCTTCTCCAGAACCGATTCACTGATTGAACTAAAATTTTACGTCTATCATCTAAAGTGTGATCTCTTTCAAGTTTGCAAAAGGCGTTTGGATCGGTCACGTGGTTTGGCCGCCATATTGGATTTTGCAAAAAATCGTTATTTAATCTTTAAAAATATTCTTCTCCAGAACCACAACACAGATTAAGCTCAAATTTTACTCATGTCATCCTTACAGTGATCTCTTTCAAGTTTGCAAAAAACATTTCGATCGGTCACGTGGTTTGGCCGCCATATTGGATTTTGTGAAATCACAATTTAATCTTTAAAAATCTTCTACTCCAGAACCGGTTCACCGATTGAACTAAAATTTTACATATATCATCTAAAGTGTGATCTCTTTCAAGTTTGCGAAAGGCGTTTTGATCAGTTACTCGTTTGGCCGCCATATTGGATTTTACGAAAATCTTAATTTCATCTTTAAAAATCTTCTTCTGTAGAACAAACATACCGAATCGACAGAAATTGTACATGCATCATCTATAGTGTTATCTCTTTCAAGTTTGTGAAAGGCATTTGGATAGGTCACCTGACTTTGCCGCCATATTGAATTTTGCAAAAATCGTAATTTACTCTTAAAAATTGTCTACTCCAGAACAAACACACAGATTCAATTGAAATTTTATGTATATCATCTAAAGTGTGATCTCTTTCAAGTTTGCGAAAGGCGTTTGGATCGGTCACATGGTTTGGCTGCCGTATTTGATTTTGCAAAACTCGTAATTTAATCTTTAAAAACATTCTCCTCCAGAACCAATACACAGATTGAACTAAAATTTTACACTCATAATCCCTAGTGGTAGTTCTTTTTAATTTCCGAAGGGCGTTTGGGTCAGTCAGAAGGTTTGTTCGCCATATTGGATATAGCGAAAATCGCAATTTAATCATTAAAAATCTTCTTCTCAAAAACCAACACACAGATTCAACTGACATTTTACTCATGTCTTTCTTAGTACGAGCACTTTCAAGTTTGTGAAAGCCATTTGGATCGGTTAAGTCGCCTCAATGTTCATAAGGCTGCAATTTAAAACATCGTCAGTCAGAAGATCGATCAGTGATGTATGTTATATTGTACACTTGAAAGTCAAAGACGGCACAACAGACTGCAATGCCCGCTGTCAAATTCAGCTAGCAGTCACACGAACCCTAATCTCGGCCCCTTGTGTAAGGCAACTTTGGCGACCAGCTTTTGTACGCCAGGTGACGTTGTCAAGTATACTGCCACGGAAGTACTTAGAGGAGTGTGCCACTAGCTTTAAGGGGTGGCCAACTGGTGTGATTGACTGAATAAGAGCGGGACAAGGTCCCACCAGGGCACAATTACTGGGGTCTACGCACAGCTGATATGTGAGTGTCAAGGATCATAAATGAAGTTATTAATTTTATATGTTAGTGTCTGAATGCACGTTCACTTATTCATCACGAATAAAAAAAGAAAGATGCATGACATTGCAAGGTGTGGTGATTTGTTTATGATTATCTATCAGACATGCATGGAATGGTCCTTGTGCGTTATGTAACTGAGAGCATGTAGCTGATTAAAGATGTAAACAAGACCACATCAAGCCCAGCTGTTTATGTCGTAAAGAATGCTGATACACATCGATTAAAACAACACCTTGTTTTATGAAGTTCTGTAGCTTGATCGTATTTCACTGTAATTGCTTTCTGCCATTGCACGCCTGGTCTGTGAAATCGCCGAAATTTACCCGATATTTATCAGCGATTTGGGGACTCTAATATCGATACTAGACGATAGTAGAATGACTTGCCCTGTGCTTCGGTACGCCAGATCTGTGAAATCGCCGATATTTACTCCATGTTTATGAGCAATTTGGGGACTCTATATCGATAGTAGACGACACTAGAATGACTTGCCCTGTGCCTCGGCACGCAATTCGCAAGGTTTGTGAAATCGCCGATATTTACCAGATATTTATCGGTGATTTGGGGATTCTAATATCGACACTAGACGATACTAGATTCCGTCAAATCGTGGGTAAATATCCGATATATATCGGAGATTACACCACCTTACAGTTCTGGTCAAACCCGACTTCCAAGGACTTACTCTAACTTCGATACTGGACGATACCGGTACTAGATTTTGTCAAATCACGGTAAATACCCGATATATATCGAAGATTTCACCACCTTACTGTTCTGGTCAAACCCGACTCCCAAGGACTGACTCTGACTTCGACACTAGGCGATACTAGATTCTGTTTAATCGCAGGTAAATATCCTATATCGGAGATTTCACCACCTAATAGATCTAGCCGAGCCAATCTAACTTCGATATTGTATAGTCTATTAGCCGTAACTATCGGATATCATGTAAAAGTGCAATGTCGCTGTGTCCGAGTCCCCTGACAGCCGGTGATAGACCAGTGCGAGAACGCACCAGAGTTGTCGACAACATAACAAGTTTTACTAAAGGCGGCAGCCAAGGAAACACGAAATCATAAGAAAACTTCTTGATGACAACGTATCAGTGCAACGGGTGTCGATCATTCTGATGTGATCGTTGACCCACCAAACAGGTTGGAGTCACTGAACTGTTTCAAAGAGGCTGTTCAAGTTACGGATAAGTTTGGAAATCCGTGTTTGGCTCACGGTAGGTGCCTGTGTGATTATGGATAATTGCGGTTTCCACCACGCATGATAGATATATTGAACAAAATCTCCAACGACTATTGCGGAAAGTCTACCGTGAATTTGGAAAGTTAGGTCACGGCAAAAGCATACGGCTTTTTTTACAACGTAGAGCGAGTAAGGCACTCCTGAACGGCGAAATGTTGGTGGTGTATTGCTGCCAACAAGCATATATCCCTACTGACGTTACAAACTTGTGTGAATTGGCTTCCTTAATGATGAATTCGCAAGAATTTTCAGTGTACTGTGACGTGATATCGTAAACAGGTTTTTAGAGAAGGCGCTCGCTCATCTGCCGAGTCGACGTACTTCCACATTCATGTCGTGCAAATGCGCAGGTCTTGTCGCGATATTTGAGCATTTAACTTGATCGTCAGTGAAACAAAAGATGTTATTCCATATCAAAACATTATGTATATTGTACGGTTCTGTTTACGTAATAGACATGAACATTTGGATTTATGATCCGTGATTTCCGCGATCCGTGGCATGATTCAAGCTGGCCGTGAATACGCACTGACGTTTTGGGTCATGACCCCTGACCCAAGTGTCATCGATACGCTGTGCGCTGTCCGAGCATCGCTTGCTAAATTCATGGAGCTTCAAAATTGTGCTCTACCTGTAGGGGGCACTTAAAAATTTAGTGGTCCTTTTATGTTTTACATTTTCCGATTCCAAGTTTTTTGTAGGTAATTTAATGAAAAATGAATACCATCTTTATGTCATTCAAATGTTGTAATGTTAGTAATAATTTAACAGAATCTACAACCATTTTGTCACATTCCATGACTTTCATCTCGAAAAAATCTAAACATGTGTGATTGTCGTAAAAATAATCAAACTTGAGCCTAGTAACAGGGCAGAAGCTGCACCGTTGATGATTTTTGCAATCTCTATCCAATAGAGTCAACTACAGTTTCTTGCGGTCTCCCTACAGCAGCTCAAACACACAATGTTCAGTTTGTCGACAAAGCCTGTATATATAAATATATATAAAAGTGATAGTTTAATTAGAGTCCAGACTGACAGTCAGTTGTCAGCACTGATGCATGGTACACATACACAGGCTGTGCTAGCAAGCTGAATACTGGACAGTTCAACATGCTGTTGAGAGTAGAACAAGAACACAGTTGTATAATAAACTGAACAAAAATTTGTCAAAATTATCAAAGTTAATACAGCTACTGCCTATTGGCAACTGTCACTATCAGATACCGCCCTGCTACTGCAGTGTCACTGTTACTGTATACGTGAGCAGTGACAGAGATAGCTCTGACTCTGATATACATTTGTGTCAAATGACGCTCATGATAGTGAAACATTACCTAAACAAGATCAGGCCAGAGAGCACCACAAGGAAGAACAAATGGAAATTTTTGAATTCTGGCATATGAGAATAATCAAATATTAAAGACAAAAGATGGGGTCACCATGCTTGATTTTCTAAATTTTCACAGTCTTGTCATAAAATTATACAAAAGTAAAACTTTGAACAGTAAAGATGAAATGTAAAAATATATGACTAAATGGAATTATTTATTTTTTAACCAAATTTGCAATTATTACGGCCTAAATTTCAGAGATGAATACATTCATTTGACGGAATATTTTAACCTTCCGGTATTGTCAATTTTGAGTAGCATCTAATTCATAATATATGTCTTGTACTTTTGAAACAAATTTTTGGTAGGTCACCGTGCTCAGTTTAAGACGCCATATTTGATTTCGCGAAAATCGCAATTTCTCTCTAAAATCTTCTTCTCCAGAACCAAAACACTGATGGAAGTGAAATTCCACTTTTGTCATTCTTAGTGAGAGCTCTTTCAAGTTTGAAAAAGGCAATTGGATCGGTCACATTGTTTTGTCCCCATATCGTGTTTTGCATGAAACAGACAAATATGAGATGATGTTCAAATTCTTCTTTACAAGAACTTGACAGTTTTCAAGCTAAAATTTTGCACATAATGTAATCAGTGCAAGAATTGGACACCACGTTAATGTCTTGGGCCCCGCCAACGCTGCTTGCAGCTTTAATTCTGTATTTGTTTTCGTCCTAATCTTGGCACGTGTTTTTGCCTTTTGAATTTTGCATATGTTTTATAGCAATATATTTTTTACTTCTGACAATTTCACTGTGCTCTCGTACCTCAAAAGGGGTCGTAGAGCTAATAAAGTGTTTGTTATTATTATTATTATTATTATTATTATTATTATTATTATTATTATTATTATATATCTCTAGCAGGCTGTGTGTACGTCATCATAGCTGCGACGCATAGCGATCGCGTACAATGCGTTACAGCAGACTTTCCTTAAAGGACGGAGAATTTTTTATGTCAATATGTTATCGACCCATGTTTAAGGGTTTGGGATGAAAAGTCGACCCATGTTTAGGGAATATTCCGTGAAAAACATACCCATCCGGGTGGCACATACCCGTATACCCTTCCTATGGAAGTACCTAGTGAGGTTTTCCTGCTCTTGGATCAAAAATATACGAAAAGATTTGTCTCTAGTTACTTTGGTTTTTGTAAATTATGACCAAAGTCCATTTGCTATCAATAACCACATCACTTTCGGTTTCGGCCACGATGGGCATATAAATAGGTGTTGGGCTGAATATACCGTTCGCCACATAGCGATTTTGTTCATCGTATTTGAAATGAATGCTGTATTTTAGCGATCGCGTCAAGTTATCACATACAAATTTTGATCATGTACTTTAGAAATACATGTATTACAAGTATGGCGAAAAAAAGATATTTCATTCTCCAAAGCAAAAAAGCCAGATTCACGCCACTTACGAACAACCATGCAGCTGTCGGCTAATGACCGCAAATGGAAAGGTCTTACATCTCTTTGCAAAGTTTGAAGGTTCTATGACGAGAACTTGTTGTTCAAGCAATTACATCACCGATAGGTCTAGGTAGGACGGTGCCAGGCATGCATCAGAAGCCGAATGCGACCACAGTAGGCGGAGGGCTAGGATGATCTATGATTTTTAGGTCTGAAACACCGCGATCGTTTTATTCCATTTTCTGAGAAAAGTGTCAGGCATATTGTTTTTTGAACATTCTGTATTCCGAACTTACTGTATGTCTGTTTACTGGAAACAGCTTTTTTAAAAGTCCATGACTGGACTTGGTTCAAGTCGGCGAATTTAAATAAAATAAAATAATTTGTCATAGTTTCTCTTTTGTCTCTTCTATTTCATGCAAACCTATTTTGAATTTGGCAGTCCAGGCTTGAACGCGTTGCCTTTGAGTCTGCGTAGTAGTGAGATAGTTTTTGTCGGATTCACAGACTTGGACTCCTTGCACAGTACCTGCGGCTGGACGGACTGTGTACACAGTGACGTAAAGCAAATACAAAATGATTGACAGCCCTCCCTATTTTATTCTGGCCGATAAGAAGAACGCATCAACTTCGACATCCAGTACTTTACATGCTTTAATAGCAATTGTCGGACATTGACCGTGTTTTAAAGCCATCGCAAATCATGCGCGATTACCAGAGAAACGTTGCTGGGGATTACATTTAGGGAAAATACGTGTTCGTATGTGTTTTACGATGAGAATGTAAAAATTTAGAAAATGAAGCAGGTTTACCCCATCTTTTTTATTTAATATTTAAAATTTGATTATTCTCATGTGCAAGAATTCAAAATCCCTAATAACTTAAAAGTCTCCTGGTCTTCCATGTGTTGCTCTCTGGCCTGATCTTGTGTACAAGTATGTTTCACTGTCATGAGCGTCACAATACCCGAACTCTTCTTCAGCTACTTCATAGTCAGAGCTATCTCTGTTACTGCCGGTATGCAGTGACAGTGACACTGCCCGTGGGCAGTAGCAGGGGCACGTAGTTGTATTAACTTTGATCATTTTGACAATAATTTTGTTCAGTTTATACAACTGCATTCTTGTTCTACTTCCAAAAAGGTGTTTAACTATCCAGTATTCAGCTTTCCGACACAGCCTACCTGTGAATATGTACGCCACATTTGTATCATTGACAAATGACTTTCAGTATGGACTCGAATTCAATTATCACCCAATATTCATATATGCAGGCTTTTGTCGACAAACTGAATATTGTGTGTTTCAGCATACTGCAGGGAGACAGCAAGAAACACTATTTGATAAACTGTGCAGAAATATTGAAAAATTATCAACAGTTGCAGCTTATGCCCTGATACAAGGCCTGCTTGTTTGTTGTTTTACGACAATTCATACATTTTTAGATTATTTTCGAGACAAAAGTAATGAAATGCTTAAATTTTCATTGAATTACCCAACAAACCTTGGAATCGTGAAAAAGGGACCCTAAAAATTTTTGAGGTTCCTCCTATAGGCAAAGCAAAACTTTCAAGTCCCCCTCTACTATCCCGAAAATTTTCGAATCCCACTGAATTCCTCAGTCCATGACACAAAAATCAAATTTATTGACCGGCAACAATGGTACAAGAGGCTGTCGACTGTCTAAAACACAGGCTCTGACAAATGTACATTGACATGGCCAAAACAAGTACAGATTGCGATGAAGACATTAGGCCGACAACTTGAGTTCAGAAGACTACAAACGTGATACATGTCAAAGTATACAGAGAAACAAACAGTCAAACAAACAACAAATAAAGTACAGAAGTACAGACTGTGACAGCGGAGAAGCATATATTTCATCATTCTGATCATTGCTAGGCTATCACCCTGAAATTTAAAGCAATCATAAAATGGTGCTACTTAGAAAAGAGATTTTTAATTTTAACTCTACTACTTGAATATCATATTTATTAATTAAACCTGCGGCAGTGGCACAAACAGATTTGTAAGACGATGAGACGTGCTGTGGTATGTAGGTGAACGGGAAAATTATTTTATATGTTGACTGACCTTGTCGAAAAATATATGCCAAGAAAGGTTTATTTATTACTGTGACATGAAATGAAATGCGGAGTAGAATATCGGAATGAATGATTCAAATTTGTTGGTTGGTGCCCATTCTGTGCACATTTTTGCATTCAAAGTCCTCCGGCCCATAAGCAAAGGGGTTACAGGTACAATAATTAGAAAGTAACATCGTTCGCCCAGTTAAAGCGATGAAATTCGTTTCTTCGCTTCGATAAAGTGTGTATGTGCGATGTATGATAGTGAGCATGCGTGCGTGAGTGCTTCACGAATTCTACAACGTGTTGAAAGGTCTCAGTCAGAAAAATGTAACAACTTAGCCGGCTATTGAACCACTCTTTTTTGGGAGTGGAGATTTAGCCGACTGGTTCTGTCTCAGGCCTCTTAGCTAGGCGACTGATGCCGTATGTTGTGGGTTCGAATCCGATTGAAAACTATCCGTATACATCACAATCAGAGAAAAATCTTACAGTTTTGAAGTAATAGTTTCATACTAAGTTTGAAAGCTGTGAGCACAAACTGACAAACGCTACATAATCTTAAAAGATTAATAAAATTTACAACAATTCGTTTCATTAATTCCTTTTGAGGTTTACGTATTCTTTTCGTATGATTCAAAATTAAAGAAATTGCATTTCAAGGAGTGAAGTTTAAAAACTTCAAAAATAATTTGACATTGTAAAATTAAAATTCCTGATTTAGAATTCTCCGAGACATATTGCCAAGGACACAGTTTCCACGGTCGCCTGGCGTAGAACAGTGATGAGCATCTATTGGAGGATTAGCCAAGCGTGGAAGAGTGGTATTAAGGATGCGCACACGGCGTTCGTTTGTTCATAGGTACACAGTTTTGTTTGTACCAGCAAGGCAAACTTGTTTGCCAATTCAAACATTTATAAATATCGTGACTGTTGCAAATTCATTTCCGCTTTTCACAGACTGATTTTTAAAAAGAAAATTAGCACGAGTGGTGCAAAAGAACTGAAATGAAAAAAAATTAAGAAAATAAGCTCACCCTATCAAACGTTGTGTTTTCGAATGATAAATGACGACGTTTTTGAACATCCACCTTCAAATGGATGAATATTCAAGTTTTATGATTCTTAGATAGGAATGTTGGTATGTTCTGAAAATCAAAATGTGAAGAAATTAGGTGAACAAAATCAAGCAATCAAATATCATTCTATATTATAAAACTTAAACAGTATAGGTGAACTTCAATGTGACCCTTTGGTGTTCATAAATCTGCAAAAAAGCGAAAATGTATTTTTGTCTATATTTTTTCAGAATTTCGAATCAACACATCTCCACATGTATTGAGAGTAGCTTCATGAAATTTTCTCCATAGAATAACGAGAGTAAAGTTTTTCATAACGCACTGCTTTGCCATATTGCAATGTGAGAAAAATTTCATTATATTTCGTTTTCGAGAATAAAATATATGAATGCACATTGAAAGAAGTCAAAAGCATACATCACGTCATTGGCATTGCACGCAACAGCCAGAGTTTAATAAGTGTTCCGTCGTGCTTAACTTACTGTTCGAAGGTTTTTGACGTTTGTTATCGTTCAAACTACTCTGTTTCTCTATCCCGACGACCTCTCGCCATCTATTCCCCGAAGGGAGACGGAGAGCTGTAATACATACCTAGTCTGAAAATGTAAACAACATTTTTCAAATCGCATGGAAAAAACAAAAACAAAAGCGAAATAGAGCTTCTGTCTACCCATTTGACAACGAAAACCGTAATAAAATGAACTTAATGGTTGTATGAAATCATGGTTCACTGCTCTGGCCACATATGATGACGTCACAATAGCCACTGACTGAACATATCAAACTTTATCCAAATTTCTGGTATGACTTTCTGTTGTCGCACGACAGGTGCTTCTATCTTTGGTAAAAACACACAGTCACGAACAGTGCTATACAGTGTTGTTTCTGTTTTTTTGATTTTTGCATATGGTCCTGAGTTCTTAGACCTCTCTACATTAATAGCTGTAAGTCAGCAATTTTTGTCACCTGTATTCGGAATTGTCAGCCTATATTGCAACGTATGTTCAGAAACATTAAAGCGTATCCATATGATAAACTGTAATGCGACTGCTAGCCCCTTAGACTTGTACACCCTAGCAATTCTGATTGTGTATTTCAACTTCAACTGCTTGGCAACGAAATGTTTGCCGACGTCAAAAAGCAATGTCTGCCGCTGAGGGCGTTTTACTAAAACGTGTTTTCCTGGTGTTGGATCAAAATATACGCGAAAAGACTTGTCACATGTAACTTTGGTTTGTAAATTATGACCAAAGTATCTTCCCTTTGCTATCAATAACCACATCACTTTCGGTTTCGACCGCGATAGGCATGATGGTAGGTGATGGGCTGAATATAGCGTTCACCACATTGGTATTTGTTCATCGTTTTTGAAATGAATGATAAGTATTTCGGCGATCGTACCGAGTTATCGTATACAATTTTCCATCATGTTTTTCGGAAATATACCCAGTATGATGGAAATAGATTTTTCATCATCCGGAGATTGAATCACGAGAGAAAATACGAAAAAAACCCCCAGATTCACGCAACTTACCAACAACCGTGCAGCAGTTGGCTAATAACTAGCAAATGGAAAGGTCTTACTTCTCTTTGCAAAGTTTGAAGGTTATATGACGAAAACTTGTTGTTCAAGCAATTACATACGTACCTGATAGGTCTAGGCAGGACGGTGCCTTGCATGAATAAGAATGGATGGCAAGGATGATGTAAGACTTTTCGGCCTGAAAAACACACTCGCAATCGTTTTATTCTATTTTTAAAGAAACAATCACATCAGGCATATTGATTGTCTTTTCAACGTTTATTTTTATACTGAACTCAATGCATATCTGTTCGGGAAAACTTTTTAAAAATCCATTACGGGAAAAATCAAATTTAAATTTCAGAGTACTAACCTGCAACGACGGCACGAAAGGCTGTCGACCGTATAAAATAGGCTATGATAAATGTACATTGACATGTCCAAAACATTTACAGATTGCGATGAAGACGTTAGGCCGACGACTTTAGTCCAGGAGACCAGAAACGTTTTGTAGAATGTGATACTTGTAAAGTATGCAAACAAACAAATAAACAACAAAGTACAGAGGTACAGACTGTGACGGCGGATAAGCATATATTTCATCATTCAGATCATTGCTCGGCTATCACCCTGAAATAGTGATCAAATAACCTTTCCAAAGGTTTGGAAAAGCCATTTGGTCCACAAAGCACAGATACTTTGGGCCCAAAAATGTGCTATTCAGCTGCAGTAGATACGGTAGGACAATCCTGAACTATTTTGAGCAACAAACTACTGAAACAGATGCTGTTCCCACAGTCCTATGACAGCGCATGAGACGAAACTGACGCTTTACTTTCAAGTGTGAATGGCATATCTGTTTCCGTTTCTGAATATATAGTAATACGCAACTTTGAACCGTCAGAATGATTTGTTGTCGTTGATCATAGAATTGAGAGAACAATGAAGTGTGCAGCGGACCGAGCTCGGAAAAAGTCAACAGCAACCACGTGACCGTAAAAGTGTCAAAGTCCACGCAAGATCTCAACGAAGCCATTAGTATATAGGCAACTACTGCAGCAGCCAGAGCGACGCGCGGATCAATTTATCCAAGGTGAGAATCCTGTAATAGGGTGTTGTTGTGACAAATGAACAAATACTTTGAACCTTCAAAGAGCTTACATTACACCAAAATGAATTAGGAATCACTCTGTTGTGAGAAATAGTCGAGAAAACCGCCACACGACAATGGCGGCTTTATCGTGAGTAACGAGACATTATCACAGCTTTTGCATCGGACTTTGTTCAGCTCCGCCATATTGTTGGTTACAGTGAGACATATTTAGGAACGCCTCTCGATCAGACGGAGAATGATATGTGAACGATATCGATTGTGCCACCATTTAAATCGCTTGATACGCAGTTACATGTAACTTCGGTAGCATATTGTAACAACAGACATTGAGCTTGATTTGTCGCCGTTTGAGCACACTAGCAAGTGTCAAATATGTACGCTACAGTAGCGATAGTATGGCACTGCGAAGTTTCGCGACGTCACTAGTAAAATTAAAGAAACGAAACAACACATAGACTCATGTACTCAACCACGAGACGTACTTGCAGAGATACAAACTCATGTTTCACACATGTTTGCATAGCTATTCTACCTACCTACCTACCTACCTACACACAGATAGACCATTGGGGATTGCACAAAGTCCGTCCCCAGGGATAGGGGTGGGGGTAGGGGTGTCTTGGTGTAATCGCAAGGTTCTTCTTGCTATGGTTTATTTTATTTTAATACGTTTGACTATGATATGTATTGCTTATAAAGATTTATGCTACCAATCTTTCTTTGCAGCTTTGGTGTCTTTGTATTATATATGCACGGGTTTTGTAACGATTTCTTTTTCTCCTTCGCCGTGCCACCTATTTATCCTTTGAAAATCTTACGCGAACTTTTGTAACTGTGTTGCGTCTAGTATCTGACTATATGATTGCCTAATTCGCCAAAGTAAGCAAGGATAAATTACTAAACTGTGGACGCTAACACCAGATTATCGCCGGATTAACTTTGACAAGTCAAGAACGACGCACCAGCAAGGTATAATCATGGATAGTTTCTTCTGTTATACCTTGCTGGCGCGTTCGTTGTTGACTTTGTCAAACACCTACCCACCCCTTTGGGACGGACATGTAGGCGACCCCTATAGATAGACACAGACGCACGCAAGTAGTAAAGAAAAGGTGGTCAACTGGGATAAATAAGAATTTTTACACCCATTTTATTCATTTATCTACATGAAGCGAAGGAAAAATTAACCATCCATGTAACTAAAGTGTGACCCTGACCTATATACGAACTCACGCATGCGCAACAGGGGTTTGACGCAGCAGTGCATTGTCCTGAACTAAGCGGGCCTGCTGAGCATGTTTATACACGTTCCGAAGGTGGGAAGGTGGGAAATTCCGTGTGAGTCATCACCATCAAACTAGCCTATATAAAGGACCCCCGTTGTCAGTCCGGCCGGCCGGTCGCGGAGTCTAGCTGATGTTGAACACGAAGTTCCTATCGGTGCGAACTAAATTTCATATCCATTCAATCCATAATGTCTTAAATATCTTTCCAGAGGTGGACTAAATCCTTCTTGTTTTTGAATTTCTAGCGCCTGATGAAATATGTCCTGAATAAGTTCTGACCCCGGAGCCTCCTCGTTCCGAAGGGTTGCGCCTTTTTCTTGTATTTGTGTAAGCAGCTGTTTATATTGAACATAATAATGTTTATATTTCTCTCGTCTCTTTGCTACACCAGTTTTCCCTTGTATCACATCAATAACAACACCTGGTATAGGAGTAAGGCTAACAGTACCGGAACTGTTGGAATTGCTGCTATTACAGCAGAGCTTACAAGAATTCCCTTAGTAATATTGAGAGCCATATCAATTCGACCCATTAATTTATAACTTCGTCGATATGCAGCGCTAGTTCTTTCTATGTAATCAGCCAATTGTTCAACGCTTTCAACAACTGAGATGTGCATTTTTTACTGTATATGTAAGGGATGATAAAAAATAATTGTAGTAATATAGAAATACAATATGGCAGAAGGAGGAGAAGAAAATATACCACTCCAGGATTTCGATGATGCAAATTTGAATGACGATGATGCTGATATTACTGAAACATCCTTTATAGAAGATGATAATGCCCCTGCAGAAGCCAATCCTTCCCAGGCTGGCTCACGAGATAGTCCGTATGTAGATCGTGCGACTAAACAGAGAGTAGAACTTACAAAGCAAAAGGCTGAAGTACTCTTAAACAAATATAATATTAATAATCCGGATGCACGACACGAATTGATTTTATATGCTAAGATTATTAATGGTGAACTGTATTATAAAGACATCAGAGTTACAACAGATAAAGGAAGTAGATTTTTAGAGAGATCCACATTAAAAAAGAAGGCAGGAGGTTCTGAATTCGTAAATAAAGTATACAATTGGAGTGGAGTCGAATATCACTCTAGCGCAGAGCCCGAAAATGTGAGTCGTACATTGCATTCTGAAGATGTGATAACCGATAAAATACCGGCTGAGAAGATGACGCCAGAAGACATGGGTATATACAAAGATGAACTGACAGAGTTACGACAAGATGCTTCTGGTAATGCAGATAAAATACAAGCTTTTGAAAATAAAATCGAACAATGGAACAATCTAAACCCAGAATATAGAGCTATTAATGATGAATTAAAGATTGCGAATATGCGTCTTGGCGAGCTTAACAACGAAAAAGTTAAAATAAGGCTAGAGAAAAGAGAAGTTGAAAAACAGTTAGAGGATCCTGAAACGAGCACCCAAGGAAAAGAAAAAGCCAAGAAACTACTAGCTGAACTCATAACAAGAGAAGCTAAAGTTGACAATCGAATTGAATACGAACATGATAAGATCAGTGAGGCACGTGAAAGTCTGGCTACTACTAGGTCTCTTCGTGATGTAATTTCCGATCCAGAATTGTCACTCAGGCTGAAGCTGACAGAGTTATTTAAACGGAATGGTATAACAATCGCTGCAATACTGACTGCCCTTGGAATGACAATATCAACAATTGCCCTGGCTGTGACTAGAGGAGGAGGAGGGGAGCAGGAGCAGGAACTGGCGGGTCTGGTTCAGGTCCGCCTAAAGTATATACAAAAGCGAAAGAAATTGTAAAGCAATTTGGTGAATGGTTAAAAACATTGGCCGCAAAAAGTGCTGCTGCAATACCAGGTTTAATCGGCTCTCTTGTTAGTTTTCTTTTAAAAACAGCAGGATCGGTTGTCGGATTTGTTGGAGAACAGCTATGGATATTTTTAACTGGATTAACATTAGTCATTATAAATAAAATTATGTATTAATATATCACACACCCCTACAGCATCAACATGTTTGGTGAAAGAATATTGCAAAGTTTCTTTCTAAAAATAAAGACCTGTTTGGTTTCTCTGTCGAATTGGAATGGTGCAAACTCCGACGAGTAAATCGACATATACTTCGAGCAAATCCAGGTGTCCGACTCAAAGATGATAATCTATATCATAACATTTTAGCTTTCGTGAAGGAATGTCAAAAGACTAACTTCTTTAAGCGACTAGAATTCATAGCTGTATTCCAGGATACTGAGGATGACCAAGAGGCTCATCATCTCCAAGAATATTGGGTCCTTCGATTGATATGCGACACAGGCAATCGATTTATCTTTCAGGCAGACGGAAATATTTACGTAAAGATGTGATTTTTTCTTCTAAGTCATTATATACACGAAGTGAAACTTAATTTTCTTTATAACATGTAATTTCTTTTTTTTCTTATACTATATACATTACACGAAAATGGGGTACGATAGAACATTATCACCGACTTTCACCAACCGAATACCGAATGGAACAAAGTCAGAAAGAACTCATCACGTGATTGCTCATAATCCAAGTGAGGCAGATCCAGGCCAGACACTTATCATACGATGTCCGAAGTTAGAAAGCGGAGTACTCTTAGTTCCAGATACTTTCGACCTGGTTTTTGATCTCGAAGTATGGGAGGTGGAACTACCCGTGTAGTACAAAATGTTGCAAAAAATTTGGTGGAGCGTATGAAACTCACATTTGAGGGTCAGACACTTTTCGATTTGAATAAATATAACCTTATTGAATGTTATCGCGATCTCTTCAAACATAAAAAGGAGAGAACGAACATGACACTGTACGGAATTCAGAACGAAAATCTAAGAAAATTAAGAAGCGGTTCGGCCGATGCAGATGCTGCCGTCGTGGGCGATAATTTACTTTTTGACACATATAAAACAAAATATGCTATTCGTCTCACTCACCCCCTCATAACAGGCCATGGAGTTGCATATCCATCAGCGTTAGGGAGTCATATTGAATGGGAAATTACGTTGGCACCCGCCCCCCAATTAATTGTCAGTAATAAACTGATTACAACCAATTATAAATTAAAAAACATTCAAATGGAATACGAGACAATTTCTGACCTCAATCTCGCGAGGTCAACTGCTGGTTATTACAACGGTGGAAAAAGTTACCTTTACGAGCATATACATTATTTTAGAACAATCCCATTCAAAGAATCGGACACGGTTATCAATGAAAATATAAATGTACCACGACGTAGCATTAGAGGTATCGCTATACTCTTCACTAAAAATCAGAATCAGTCAGAACTGAACAGTGAACTTTTCTTTAACCCCTCCATTGAATCTGTGTCTGTATCAATCGAAGGCATTGCAAATAAGTATACGCTCAGAAGATGATACCAAGACAATTTTGGCGAGAGGTGCGACGGTATTTTGCTGAAGATAAAGATTGGTGTGAATTGATATAGATGAGGCCGATTATTTGAAGAATAAATTCTGTCTGTTTATCGATCTGCGTAGTTTTAAAGATATTGAGTTTCATGGAAATGGTTTAAAAGTAATGAACACAAAGGACGGAATTCAACTTGAGATCCTGAAGAAAGATACCGCGTGGGTTGGCGATGACGCTCACAATGATAATATATTTGCCCACATTTATGTTATCAGTGATGCCCAGGTCACTGTTGAAAATAGTAGTTTAATGTCTTTACAATTTTAAACCATGACCCGTCGTCCGTCCTATCGGCCATGTTTCTGCCAACCATTCGCCTGTGTCTGGATTGTATAGCTGCACACGTTTGATATCATTTGGCGCCATCATGATTTTACTGCGCTTTTCACTACGGATTTCTCCAGCCTTTTTCCGTACAAACTGTACAAACTGTGCCGGCTCCGGCTTCTTCCCAGTTTCAAACAGATCTTTATAATCTTCAAAGTTCAAATGTTTTCTAACACAAACATCTTTCACCCCTTTATTTTTTTTCGTCTCCGAAGTTGGAGTTCGAAAAGCATACACTTTCGAGCGTATGCCGACAAAATCAAGAATAGGTTCACCATTCAACTCATCTTTAAATTTACCTATCACTTTTTTATTAATCTTCGGAAAGTTGGGGCCACCATGGGTCCGCTCATCCCACTAGTATCATATATAGACTTCTCACCATTCTTTTCACATCTTCTCGGACTATATCATTGAAAGTTACGTCCGGGTCCGGTATCGGTACACTGTAAACAAAACTGTCAGTATCCATGTAGGCTAATCGTATTCCAGGGAACTGGTCCGAAAGTAATTGTAATGCGTCTCATACATAAGCAGCTTAGAAAGTTCCAGTACTCTGCGGCGCCGATGAAAACTGGTTTTACATATCTATGCTCATCCGTTTTCAGTTCCAGTAGGGCACTGTCGCAGGAATCACCATCCTCTTCGGAAGTTATGAAAGTTATATGTTTCATCTTTGGATTATACTTCTGAATCTTTTTACGTCCACTATCCGTGCCGTTCCAGTCCGAAACAAATTTAAAGTCTCTGTACTTTCGAACATCTTCTATTGTCTTACCGAACATTGCATTATTCATCAGCTTATAGAAATTCTTTTCGAAATCTGTCCTCCCCTTTGTCCTCATTTTAGTGTTAAAGTCAATATATTTCGCGAGACATGGAGCTTCATCGAAAGCAAGCACCCGATAAATCTTTTTCAATCTCATTCCCATCCGAAGATAGAATTCCAGCAACTTGTAGTGTAAGACATAGGACTCTCTATCCATCACACTTGTAATCAGTCGACCGCCCTGCCTCGGAAATTCATAGTGATGCGGTGCTAATGGCAAATCGCTGTGTTCTTCATGTAATTCGGCTGGGTATTCTAAGTCTACTTCTAGAAAACTTGGTGGAAAGGTGGAACCAGGTCCCCACGCTCCGCCGGCGGCCCATTCCTCCCACTCTTCCATCGTCATCCAATGAAGTCCGCCCGTGGGCATTGCCTGACTCATTGCCCAGCCGTAGAGATTGTTTGCATCGAGATATTTTATTTCGGTCACTGGCTTCTCTGGATCGTAATTCCCGCCAGTGGCGCCGGCCGCAGGATGATTTGTCTGTAAATAATGAATATTACACTGGCTGATACCGCCTCGAATCCCCCTCTGTACGAAATTCATCTGCTCAGCATCTTGAATGAGTTTAAACTTATTACCCGTGTAAAGTAACATAGCATCCCATGTCAAGCCAGGCGCTGACATGTAATGGGCCGGATCTAACTTATATGCTTCTAAACATGTGTCGCGAAAATTTTCAAATATATTTGCAAGAAGTAGAACGTCAGTCTCACAATAGAATTCCATATAATCACGAATCGTCTTACATCCAACTTCGTCCCATACTCTTAATGCATGTTCGTAATCAGACTCAGAAATCCCCTCTTCCGTCAATTCGCTATAAAATTCCCCCCTCTCCGGGAGCTGGTTCTCTCCCAGTCTGTCAACCGAGTCTAAATATTCGTAGGGGAAGAAACCTTTCGCCCTTTGAATGTCCGGGTACGTAAGTGGTACTGCCGTCCATCCGTGGTCCGGCACAGTCGTTGCCAACTTCGCCAATGACCCCATCATCAGCTGAGCACTGTCCATAAACTTTATAGAAAAGAAACGTCTCTTTATCTCCCTCTTCCCTCCGGCAACAACAATTGAGGCGTGAAAAATAAATGTTTTCGAGAGACCCATAATTCCTCCATTGCTCGTCTTAGCTATGATTTTAGGCTCTGGTCCGGAACCCCCATCATCTCCTTCGGTAACGATTTCATGTAATTCTTTCAAAATAAAAGAACCATCGTATCCCTTGAGGTTGTGAAAGTAGATAGGAATGGTTCTCGACGGCCGGCATCCTTCGCAATAGAAGGTCGCCTCCTCCTTCACTACTCGGTATCCTGCCGGCTCTCCACATGCAATACAGACTGGATCACATCCGTCGCGCCGGTAATTAGAAGGATCCCTCATCGGTATTATTTTCCAATAATACGATTTAGAATAATACTCGGCCCGTTCTTTCATATCCTTTAGAAAGTCTGTAACACAGGAGAGACCTGTGAATGTTCTTTTACCATAAACAGTGGGTCGGCCCGGGCCTCGTTCCGAAGGTCCCCCCACCCCCGTTCCACCATAACATACGAAAGACAAATTGGAATATGTCGGCCGGTCCCCTTCTCAATAATTGCCTCAGTATCTGCATAGACGACGTAGGGAGAAGGAACCTTCTTCCGATGTCCTTCAAATTGACACACTTCCTTAGGAAAATCTGGCTGGGCAGTGTCTGTTCCACAGTATACCTGATGTTTTTCTAATTCTTCTGTTGACTTAAAACCTCTTTTACAAACCATACAAATACACTTCCGTCTGCGCTCATTCTTTCGATTAGTACGAGAATTACGAAGGCGATTTTCCGCAGTAATTGGTACGAAGTGAGAACGGCCGCCGTCTTCGCCAACTATCAGTAAGATATTTGCTATTTGATTCCTATCGGCTCCGCTACTATATAACACAGTTATGTCAGACGGGGGAGCGGGATCATTTTCGTAGATCTGAAATACTTGAAGTTTGACCCCTGGATTTTGCTGCTCGAAGCGCCTGAATACAGTCATATCGGCGGGCGTGGGCGTGGGAATACCTTCCCAACAGTAGTCAGCCATAAATGGGGCGTACGTATTCCATTTTCTCCTTACCTGACCACATTTCTTTTCACGAAACTCGGGGTCGGCCAACTTTAAACTTGCTACGATGGCGTATTGAAAACAGTTCTCGCTGCCCGAAGGTAGCACCAGATCGCTCACACAATGCTTATTTTTTAACCATCTGGGAAGTTGGACTGCGCCAGCCCCCCCTTCGGAACGCGTTCCAGCCCCGAGTAAAACTTCTACTAGAATTACTTCAAAATTAAGTATCTCCTCGAGAACGAGACCAGAACCCTCAACATTTCAATTGTATCAAGCATACGATCGTAGCGATCTATTAATTGTTGCCCCACATCCGATCCCGATCCTCTTACATCTTTTGTGTATGTTCTTTTAATTTAACAGGCAATGTACGATTTTGTGTATTACCAGTTTTCGGATCCGATAATTTGACTTCCATTTCGGTATAAACAGAGTACATCTTTCGGCCCCTTTGACCATACCTTCAATATCCACCAGCTCCCCGATATCCTTGACTCGCTTGACTTCAGGAAATTTTTTTTGTAAAACTGCTCCCTTGAATGCTGTATGTAATCGACGGGCCATAATAATCTTTATGATATATACTATCCTAAAAAATTTTAAAATGAAAAATAATTATTCTATGATAGGTCATCAAAATCCACTATAATATTTTTGTCAGCATTTATTTGTTTATATATCTCACCTAATCTTTCTAAGTCGACTAGTTCTTCCACATCTTGAATTTCTGGTTTATTAGGCGCAGCACAAAATATTAATCTCTCAACAGTGAAAGAAAGGCCACGCTTACTTAAGCGCGGTTTAAATGCTAAGAATTCTATCTTACTACCTTTCCTGATATTACGGGTACAATAGCAGGATTTTCTCGGACTGGTAGTAACGGGCTCACTGTTTTAAAACCGCAGTCAATTTCTTGAACCATATCAATACATGTAGCGAAATCGTGATTTCTCCCTCTCCCTCTCCCTCTTTTAAACTGAAATTTAAAATACGCCACTGGCTGAGGCCCCTCGCTCCCTCGCTTCTGATACACTTTAGATGGATTGTAAAATCCGCAGGAATTATTCTTGGAGTGAGCGGCCAGGCTTGCAGCATAACTTTTAGCAGTGCTTGCATCGAAACTTTCACCTAGGGTACGGAATATTATTAAATCAGTAAACTTTTGAAGACTCGGTTGCCAACGGACACACACCCCATCGCATGTAGCAGGATCTCTAGAACCGTACTTAGGTCCGATGGGGAAAACCACTTCTAGCTCACTGTCTACGTATATGAAAGGATCTACATATTCACCAAATACTAATTTGCCTCCATCATCAATTTTGATGTTTCTCCGGTTTCAAGTATTTTTATTGCATCTGAAATAGAAAGGATTGTCATTGTCTTATCGTATATATCTTAATAAAAAAATTTAAAAAAATTTCTATGATATAGTATCCCAAAAATGTCATACATATTCATAATGGACCAACTGGAAGTGGTAAGAGTTACGATGCAGTAAATTTGGATCCGTATCACGTACCAGAATTTGACACTAGTTTTTCCAGCAACATTGCCGACTTTTATAATGGGCGCCACGTTTCGATTGCCGATTTTCAGAACCAGTTTATAGAACATACGCTTAGTTTACAATGTCAGGCTGGGAGGAGGAGGGAGGAGGAAACTCCCCCCCTCCCTTCAGAACAATACATTATTTGTGACTCTTCCATAATTCAACATCTGACTTTTTCTCGAATCCGGGGCGTTTCCACGAGTGGGAAGAAAAAAGATTGTTTCTAGAGCATTTGACCATTTACCCAGTTTCATTATCATATTCAAAGATATGCCTTGGGATTATTGCAGGCGGAATGTGTTGACTCGAGCCAGGTCGTACGAAATAGCCGCCTTAGAAGAACTAGAAGAGATTCACAATAAGTTCAAACAGACTTTCTTAGAAATTTGCCACGACTACAGACTTCCATGTTTGGTAATTCGGAACGCTCTTACCCCCCTCGTTCTCAAGAATATACTTAATCCAACAATTGATACCGAGACAGTCGGACCAGTAGAATATCCACGAGCTTTTGACTTTGGAATTGCATGGAGCGGCGGCAGCCAGGGATTTTTAATAGACGGTTTCAAGGAGGAGGAACTTGAAAAAGCGTACTTCCCACCTGGTCAAGAACAACTAGAACAACCTCGAGTCTCACTAAAGAACCTACACAAACTTCTTAACGCTTGTGAATCTGTGTGTGCTTATAATGCTTCGTTTGACCTACGAGCACTTGACATTATGAAACCCTACGGTTCTGTAACACCGGACTTTGAAGTTACTTGTCTATGGCTCATGTCAGTTGTGTACATTATACTTCAACCAGAACTTATCGATAAAGCTGAAAAAGGGGGACTCGAAGAACGGACTATGGCAACATGAGAAGTCGTTTTGAAGATCTTGCAAACTTAATATGTGCCTCCGGAGGAACTGAGGGGTACCACCTCATCCACATACGGCCGAAAAAGATGCAGTAAGTGAACATTACTTACGACAGTACATGATAAATACTTGGCCAGGTGGGGGTGGAAGTGGGGTGGTAAACTGACACTTTCGGCTTTCAAGAAATTAAGACTTTTTCCATGGTACTTATTGAATAACTTTCGTAAATACTTACGTTAGTACTTACGTAGTACTTGACAAGTACCATGGACAGGAACTTACGTAGTACTTGACAAGTACCATGGACAGGAACTTACGAAGTTCTAATAACATTTTCCTCCGGCTCCCAACTATTGAAACTTTCTGGATAACCTTTCCATTTTATCAGATAATATTTCTTTCCTCTAATTTTTTCGTCTTCAAAATTCGTTCTACTCTGTACAGCTCGTCGCGTTCTGAAGGTGCGCTCTGAAGTTCATCAGAATAGAAAGTGCCGAGTATTTCCTCTCCATTCAGATCTTTTATTTTGTAAACTGGTGGTGTTCCCAAGCCAGCTGCGTACACAACTTTTGAAACTACGAAAATCTCCTCTGTCCAATTTGGCAAATATCCTTTCTTAAAAGTGGTCTTGTATTTTGTAATTCGGACCCGTTCTCCCGGCTTGAATTCAGGGTTGGCTCCCCCGGCTGCCAACTCAGGACCGAATAGTGTATAAAATGCCTGCCAATCGTTCTCCTCTGTTACGTCCCTGGGTTTCATTTTGATACTTCCGTGAACGGTGTTATTGTAATTCTCGAGAAGGTGGGGTAGAATAGAAAGCCATTCACGTGTCTGCCTGTATGTAAAGTATTTCCACATCATCGTCTTGAGGGTCCGATTAAAACGTTCAACAACGCTAGCTTTTTTATCACTGTAGGTGTGAAACCAATGAATGCCTGACTCCTGGAGCCACCCCTGCATTTTCTGATTAGTAAATTCCCGCCCCTCATCTGTCTGAAGTTTGTCGGGTCTTCTCCCAGATTTCTTAATCACATCTTGTAGTGCCTTCAGAGTGTCATCGGCCGTTTTTGACTGTATTGGCCTAGCCCAGGCATATTTACTGAGTACATCGATTACTGTTAGCATGTATCGAATGTTATGATTCTCTTTTGCGAATGCTGCAGGGAATTCCACAAGGTCTGCTTGCCACTGTGAGTCTATCGATGTTACAAAAACGCGTCGGCCGCCCCGGAAGGCACCCCCACGAGTACGAGGTACCGGTTTATGTAGATTATAAGTTTTAGCTGAGTTTTTAACCAGTCCTTCACCTCTTTCTTAGTGACGTGGAGTCCCTGGCCCGTGCTGCGTCATACAATTTTTGTACACCTCCAAAACCAGTTTTCGGGTTGTAATATAATTCTCTAAGAGTTCCTTCGGTGTTGTCACCTTCGGCTTCAGCTTCCATAATTGCTATATTATACGAAAAATTTTATGTCGTACGGATTCCGTAAACGAAATACTAGTTTACTGAATGGCCTACTTTTCAATTGCTTGATTAGGCCCACGGCTTCCCGTTCTGACACCTCCATTCCATATTCTTTTATAATAGTTTTGTTGTCTATCTTGTTCGGTGTGTAAAATAGTACTAACATCTGTATGTTTTCCCTAAATGGTTTACTAATACTAGTATATTGTTGAGTCAGAACCCAGACAGATAATCCGTCATGTCTTGCGCTGAAACCAAGTTGGACTAAAACGTTACTGCGCTTCTTCATATCTTTGGACGAGGCGCAGTCGTCGAGGATTATTAAAGTGTTCGTGCCGGCCCATTCTTTATGCACGTAGGTTAATGTATCATCCACTGCATCGAGTCCGACTGGAAATATAAACACATTATCATCGGTGAAAATGAATCTTCTATTATACGCTTTATTATTCATGAATGTTGGGCAAATGAATATCACATATTCGAATTTCCTTAAGTACGGACCGGTGAGGAGGTCCAACATAAATTCTGTTTTGCCAGAATATGTCGGTCCAGTTATAATCATGTTGAATGGTGGGGTTACGTATATTGACATTTCCTCTGGATCTATATACTGTAAATTAATGAATCTCTTCTAGTTCTTTTAAGTTACTGGTTCGAGTTAGATGAAACCCAGTCACATCAACAGCATCTGAATGAACTATATAGTTAGTGACTTTATTCCAGTACCTACAATAGTAATGAATATTGCTAAAGATAACAAACCAATTTTACCATATTCGTGAATAGGGTCTACGCTGGTCACGGCTGCTGCCCGTTCCGGGGAGGGAGGGGGGGACCGAATCCGAGTCGTGTCATTGTGAGGTGACTCTCCGGGCTCGTCCTGCCACTTCACAGGATCTCCCCTCCTTCCATCTCGTGTACAGCACTTTCTCGAACTTCCGTGTTTATATCACCGTTCACCCCGAAGGACATAGATTCTGTTGCGTATTGCAATTCATTATTATAACCCGAGATTGCCGGGCCCGAAAGGATGACCATCTCAGACGGTAAGAGAAGTAAATTTGGTGAGACTGCCATATCAAGTTTGACACCAGTATTCATTATTGTGTCTTGATATCGCCTATAACTAATTACTTTGTCGGTATTACGAATTTCATCTTCGAGGAGAACACCGAATTCTTTTCGGACTTGCTCTGCACTGCCAGTATCGCCCACTATGGTACTGCGAATATTTGCTTGTGCGCCGAGTATGCAATATACGTAGGCTTCAAGGCTTTCATTGAGGCGGGCGAGACCGGCCTTTGTTAGTCCCGAGTCTCCCTTCAGAGGAATGAAACTATTGTATTGTCCCTCCGATCCATCATTTCGGAAGAAATAATAGTGTGGTCTGTCTTTGTCGGGCAGTACATGTTTTTTCTTTCCAAAAATGGTATGTGTATAGAAAACGCCTCCGTCGGCGGAGAGGAAAAAGTCATGACCGTTGTATATCGCTTTTGGCTGTCGAACGGGACCACGATTAGTGTAATATTCATAACCATAACCAAGACCTTTATTTTGACCTTTTCGATAACGAAAGTCGGACTTCGTTGGACTTATATTTCCAAATTCTGTACATAGAAGTTCATATTGGACGAGATTGTATGGATTGTCGCCCGCTTTGAAGGTGGGGGTATCGTCTGGAAGTGCAACGCCCATTTCGTGAAGGATACGACGTATTGTAAAATATACATGGAAACGGCAGAATGATCGTATTTGGGGCGGAAATTTCTTATCAAAGAGATGGGCGAATGATATACCACAACCAGTAGTGCTACACCATACAGCGAAATTCAGTTGCTGGTCCCAGTATTTCATGTTTGGCCCGCCCAGCCAGACATTACTTTCTTTTGCTGTTCTATGAGTGATTACATTATCTTTGAACACATCCCGTGGATGAAAAGTAAATTTATCTGTCGGCGTTACATATATTTCTAAGTCCATTAGAATAGGTTTTATTCCCCCGTCCGGTTTGGAAGGGGGGGTATCAGCATGCTGTACTGTCGGTACGCTCGTCTTATTCAATTGAAAAGCAACTGGGAATAGGTCTGTACTCATTATTCGTGTTTCTATATACAGATAGATTTAAATGGAGGAGAATTTTCTCCGGAATCCCTGTCGGAATCCCTATCGGTACGGTTCTGTTAGGGGTACTAACATTCCAGACTATGTTAATACTTTATTTCGGATTCAGGTTTAAACGAATTTTTTATTTTTTACTAAGAATAGATAACATACTGCAAACAATGGAGAATTTAATAAAGTCATCAGCAGCGGCAAATATGGCAGCGCATTCCGAAGGGGCTTCGCGCCTTCGGTGCCTTCGGACAATAATCAATCCATAATAGAGACAAAACGTGAAAAAATACTCTGTGTCATCGCAAGTGGTCAAAGTAAGTTATTTTTGGTAAGGAGTTTACAGTTAGAGAAGTGGAAACGTGGAAGATGAATTCATAACACGAGCCTTTAAAGTCTATGAAGCGAAATACAGTTCTCTTATAAGTGATACCATCACTCAAAGTTTCATAGATCTAGGAGCCCCGTGCAATAAGTCAGGTAGTTCCAATCGATGATCGAGATAACTATGCCACTGATCTTAAAAAGGATTTTATTCTAAACAGTGAAATAAAACGATTATCAGGACGGATAGCGTACACATGGGGGCCCCTGATTGCTCTAATTTCCACCGGTTTAATTACGGGTAAACATTTAAATTTAAAAAAATCGGGTTTAATATAGTACCTGAAATAAATGGATTCAACTTCACCGACTCAGCAAACGGCTCCGCCAGGGACGACCTTACCAGGGACGATCCTACCACCAACACCGGCACCTCCGACACAGCGCAACATAGAGAAAGTGACGTTACCGACGAAGCATCCAGGGAGAGTTGCTGCGGGCAAGAAATTAGCGGAATGGAACAGGCAAAACAGGGAGAAGAAACTAAAGCAATGGAGGGGGAGGGAGGGGGAGCGATGCGGTAGCAGACCTACCGCCTACAATGAAAGAACAGTGTGATAATAATTCACGCTGGTATAATAAATGTTATCTTGTTTTAGGAATTGTGGGAGTTTCATTGACTGCATTAGGGCTATATTGGGGGCGTGCTCGGCATACCCCCTGTCCCGTTAATCGATCGAGTCCAGATCGGAAAGATCCTCCCCAAAATAAGAAAGCGAAAAAACAGAGCCAGTAGCGGCTCCCTCCAGAACAGTTCCGACGGGAGGAGGGGAGGGGGAGGGAGAGGGAGGACCCAGCTCCTCTACATTGTATGAGATGGATTAACTCCCCATATTTTTATTTTTATTTTTTATTTTATATACTAGTCAGCAATCATGGATATTAAAACAGTTGTAAACACAATGTACGATGGTATTGTAATCGCAGGACTTGCGATGGGATATCTTATGATCTCCAGCAAATTTCTGAAAATAGAGGTTGGCGATCCAAGTCGTCCAAATTTGACTCGATTGGCAAAATTAGGCGGTGCGACTGCTGCCGCGGTAGCAACCAAAGATCTCCTTGAACAGAAAAATATTATTCCTGCAGAACCTTATACTTCGTAATGGGCACCTTCGGAATATTATTCATCGAACATTTATACTTAGTAATATATACAGCGCACAACAATGATCATTTGGATTGAAAGCAAAACAGGTGAACCAGTCACTGTTAATTTTTACCCTTGTATTGACACGACACAGTTTACGAAGATAAGACTGCTAGAGTGCGGACTATATAATTCATGGCATAACATAACATCGACGAATAATGTAATAAAATATCAAGAAGGTGACCAACCGAAGAAGACTAAATCAATACGTCCAGGTAACTACAATATCGATACGTTAAACAAAGCAATCGGGTTGAAGCAAAAAATTAATTTGAAAAACATCTGCCGACAAACCACGTTCTTCTAACTTTGGCTAAAGATGTTAAAGTTTATTTCAATGCTACAGGTAGCTTTGCCAACGTGTTGGTTTTTCAGATAAACCTGAGGACAACCCAGTTATAAAAAGTACTATTAGTCCGAAGAAAGTGGATTTCTTAACAGTCACTAAATATATAGTTCATTCAGATGTAGTCGATGTTACTGGAAATTATGTTTCATTTGGTTCGGGTGCCTCCGGAGGATACATACAGGGGAAAGTATCGAACTGTTTACAAATACTTCCCATCCGGGATACGAGAGAAATAAGTGAAAAGGTTACTTACGATTTAAAAACGGAGCAATTTCTATGCCATTGAGAAAAGGGGGAGATTACATGAATTCAATGCGTATCTGGATAACAGATCAGGATGGGAACATGATCGATTTCAATAACTGGCCAATTAGCTTTTGTATTGAATTATTGTAGTCGTTCTGAAGCGTTCCGAAGGAGCCCCCTACCGGTGTAACATAAACCATCCCACGACTAATCCTCCAGCAATATAGATCATCTCATATTTCTTTTGCTCAGGGCTGGGTTGATAATAATCTGAGAATTGGAACGCTTGCGCTGGACTTGACGTAGAGTTGCTTTGCACCGCTTCTGCTTCTTCCAGGATTTCTGCATCTGTATCTCTTAATTCTGCCGCAGCATGCGCGATGCGCATCCTTTGCTTGATTTTCTCTTTCCCAGTCAGCCTGTAGTAATCTTTTTTCTGACCAGACGTTGCGATCATGTTCAAATTTTTCTAATGCTTTATCATGTCGGACTTTCTCTTCATAAGAGCGTCACCATTCCAGAAAGCTTTTGTCCGATAATATTTCCTCCTGTGAATGCCGTTGCATTTAATACAGCACCGAGAACTGTCATTCCTATTGCTGAAGCCATGACTGTGTATTGTATATTACAAGGTATTATTTTAATTTTCACTGTATATAGGTCCCTACGGAGTATGTCTGATCCAAGTGGCTTCGGTCTAGGTACAATTCGTATGCAAAATCTTGAGCTTGAAGATCTGAGTGATGTTAAAGTTAACAATAATACTAAGATGGCTGCTAATCATAATAAGGATTACGTCCTTCGTTATAAAGACCGCGAAAAATATTTCGTTTTAGCCAATGCCGCGGCGCCACCCCACGAACATGCTGTAGAATTTTCCGAACTTAAAGACATTGATGAAACTGTAATTGACGCCACAAAGGCTTCGAATGATTCTACTCCTTTTGCTCTGACATGGAATTCGGCTAGTCAGAAATTCATGCCTTATAATGTGCCGCGTAACATCTTAGATATATTGGATAGTGAATTAGTGGAGGAGTTGCTGAACCACCAGGAACTCCGAATGTGATTTATTTTGATAGCAATGTAAACAAATATAAATTGTTAGATTTTCGTAGTTGGCTTACTCCTACAAATCCATACATTGCACTTCTTGGTATACCGATTCACCTTAAAATTAGTCCTCTTAATACAATAATGAAGGCAGATAATACACTAAGAAGGTGGATAAACGAGGGGAGAATTATTGCTCGTATACAGCTAGCGGAGTTCCAGTTAGATTATTTTGGGACACACTTTAAAGAAACTGGGTCTTAAAAGTGTCGGTGATGAGGCAGCTGTTCTCACTTTACAGACTGTAAATCAACAGATGACTGATAATATGAAAATACTTCAACATGGTACAGTTCTCATTAGATGTGTAAAGTTAGCTACTGGAGATGAATTTGACGATTTGGTTGGATATTATGCTATGAAAACAGATAACAGAACAACTTGTGATATTATCATAAGTATTGATAAAGATCGGGGAGGGGAAATGAGTATTGAATGTTTTGTTGGTGGGAATAGAATAGAGAACGACTTAGGAACTACATTTGTACGTAGAGATAAAAGAGTGAACACTTTAGATATCAGTACCATTCATCTGAAACGTCTCATTTTGTTTGAAGTAATGGTCTTTCGTCATATTTTAAGTTCAGAGGAAATTACTAAAATTTTATCTATCAGGTGAACAAGTTCGCACCGATAGGAACTTCGTGTTCAGACCTCAGTCATGTAGTAGGAAAAAATTCACATCAGCTAGACTCCGCGACCGGCCGGCCGGACTGACAACGGGGGTCCTTTATATAGGCTAGTTTGATGGTGATGACTCACACGGAATTTCACCTTCCACCTTCGGAACGTGTATAAACATGCTCAGCAGGCTTCCGCTTAGTTCAGGACAATGCACTGCTGCGCACCCTGTTGCGCATGCGTGAGTTCGTATATAGGTCAGGGTCATACTTTAGTTACATGGATGGTTAATTTTTCCTTCGCTTCATGTAGATAAATGAATAAAATGGGTGTAAAATTCTTACTTAATCCCAGTTGACCACCCTTTCTTTACTACTCACGCACACACACACACATACATACATACATACATACATACATACATACATACATACATACATACATACATACATACATACATACATACATACATACATACATACATACAATGCATCATGCACACAGATAGACGGACAGACACATGGGCACATAGACAGGCAATCACGTGTTCCCCTATCTCTGGTTCTATGTACACGGACTCAGGATGCAATTTCGTCGGTGAATTGAGGACCAATAGAATGACCTTGTTACTCAAACAGAGACATTGGCGCAGACGACAGTTTTCGTAATTTATTCGTATCCCATATGTTGCTCGTAAAACCGTTGTTCTTGTCATAATGTCAGCTTGCGCGAAAGCATTTCGAGGGGAATACCCTGACAAATTACTGAGCTTAAATGTTTGTCTTTCTCTCCATCTTTCTTTGACTGCTTGTGTTGCCCTGACGCTGAACGCCTACTGTAATGTTGTATTCTGGTGCAGAAAAGATGGCGACGTCGTCATCGTCTTATGTGCCCGAAGAAGCCGAAAAAGTGAGAAGCGAATTGACGGACCAGGAAATGCAAGATGAATTTGCTGATGCAGAAGGTGGGGGCAATTTAGTCGGTGCAGACCATTCGGAAAGCTCTCAAGACGCACTCAACAGGGCAATCGAAGAAAACAGGGAAAAGATGAAGGCATTAAAAGAAGACATAGAGGACCGCTGGCGTCGTTTGAAGGAGAAAATTGCTAACGAAATTAAAGAAGGTATGTGTTGCTTTGAAAACCTATCTTTAGTGAATTCGAAAGAAAATAACTATCATACTTGTGTATTAATTAAAATCGTAGATGAAACAGAAACATCAAACTTCAAAAAAGATCAACGAACGAGACAACGTTAAATGAACTTTACACCCTGTGTTGCATAACAAAGTTGTTAATTCAGACAGCAAAATATCGGCAATTCAAGGGGCAGCCGATAATAAAGCTCCTGGCTCAAAAGGGATGTTCACATAAGCGGTTTCTTGTCGGGAGGATGGTTATTTTATTCTTGTATCAATCTAAGGGGGAGCAATGAACACTGGTGGTTGGAAGATTTTTTTTCGTAGCCATAGCGGAAGGGCAGTTGAGTTCGCTTTCACGCTTTAGATTTTAATCTTGTTCACAATATACTTGTAGTATATAGTAGATCAACAAGTAAAAAGACTTCTGCTTATATTTCTAGATTCGACCGGTTGGTTTCCCCTTCATGCTGTATTTCATTAATTGTCATGGAGGGATATTTCAATACACAATCTCTTTATTTTTTTCCTTGAAGTACAAGTCTAAACTGAAGTACAAGTCTAAACTGAACATAAAGTTTATCCATGTCATTCTTTATAAAACATGTCAGCACTGCATTGTAGTTATCAGTAATCGATAGAAAACTCACATTCGCTAGCTAGTCCACACTTCAGGCGTCATCATCTACAGTCGTAGGAGACCTCTCGTAAAGCTATTACCTTCAAATTTCCAGGGTCTGAATGATTTAAGATGTACGCATGAGCTTTACAGTTCAGTTTACTGTCTAATTGGTAAAATGGTAAGTTAACTGCAAGTCCAAAGTTAAAGTGTCCAAAGTAAATCCTGCAGTCTGTCTGTCTGTTTGTCTATATATATATATATATATATATATATATATATATATATATATATATATATATATATATTAAACACCTATTGCCTGGTCATGAGGGCTATAGCGCCCGTCTATTACCCCGAGGGGCCGTGTGTTACCAGAAACACATCGCTATTCCCCGAGGCCGTAGGCCGAGGGGTATAGCGATGTGTTTCTGGTAACACACGACCACGAGGGGTAATAGACGAGCGCAATAGCCCGAATAAAGACCAGGCTATAGGTGTTTTATAACACACCAAATGCTCTTGTTGTTTTGTCATATAGTTTTTAATGTGTTTTGATATTTTGCACCGCAACAATCCATTGTGACAAGTTTACTTGGCGATGTTTCGACAGCGGTCTCAGTTGTACGTGGTACCACTTTCTTTCAAAAATATTCTAAACATACCTATCAACATCCTTAGTTGCACTTTAATCTTTTCCGTCGATGAGCTGTTCAAGTTCCTACGGTGTTGGAATGTTGGACAATGTTGGAAAATCTGTTTTAAAGAATGTGTCGTCACCTATCCCGGACGCACGTCACGTTCTAGTCACCCGCCATTGTTGCAAAGCTGCAGACGACACTACGGTCACGTGACCGGGCACTTTCCAAATTTGGTCAAAACTATTTCCCTATGGAAATAGCTTTTCAAAAATACCCTCTGACGTCACATTTGTCGATCTGGTGGGGACTAGACGTATCTATTTCCTCGTCACGTGACGTATTCTGGCGAATCGCGACACAGAATGAGCATGTGTCGTGTTATAAATATATATATAAGGATATACATAGCTATTTCCGCAGATTGCGGAATGCTTGTTGGGATTGACATTTGTTAGGTAACAATGTTTTGTCACTGTTATGAATATTTATCTGCAAGCAGAGAAGTGAATTACACAGCGGAGTGTATTTTAAAGTTAGTTGTTGCATAACAATGCCTTGCTTCTGTATCAGCATGATGACACAAGTTCGTTTATTTTGTTGAGCGTAGAACATTCTGGATGGGGTATAATAACAAATTTCTCTATTAAGAAAAGGTTTTATACCATTTGTTAGCACTGTCGTTTGGCCGGGCTTGAGTTAAGACTTTCCATGTTTACCGCGTTCAGTGGAGGTTCTGGAACAAAGGTGTAGGAATCATATCGTAGAGAAACAATGCTGTAGAGATGAAATTGTAAAACCACATTTCTCCAGCAACTCTTATATATTCCGCGCTGCTCTATACTTAGCACTTTGTTTAGGACCTGTCGAACCGCATACTTCGTGTGTGTATATATATATGTTCCAATAGGTTTGTATTTTTACATACTTTATATGAAGAATTGTCGTATAAAGACGATGAAGATAACGATAATTGTGATGGTAGTCATGAGGATTGCTAAAACAATGATAACAACAATAATTAAAAAAATCATTACACAATATCGTTATAATAGATATGATTTAAACAAAACTTTCACTGAAGACGCATTTTTCATTGCGATCATTTTCTTACGGTGATTCTTGTAATACACTTTCACGAAGCTTTAATTTTCGCCTGTTGTCGCACGTATCTTTTTCTTCAGAGTGCAAGAACGATATTTCCTGCAATTCACAGTTACTCTACCCTAACTACCCCTTGGATAGGGTAACCGTGGCAAAATAGAGCCTAGATTTGTCTTCCGTGCAATTGCGCTGACGTTTGTCAAACATGAAGTCGATCCGATGTGGTCACCGGTAAACAGTACGTAGGTGTAGGCATACCATCTTGATACCGCTCAGTACGCGTACTCGGTGTTAACTTCATTGCACTTTGTTCAAGTCTGTTATTTGTGAATGTTTGAGTGGGGTGATTTGTGTTCTTTTTTCATATGAAACGTGTGAGTGGGGTGGACGCTATGAGTAGGGTGTACGCGATAATGTGCGAGACAGGAGTTATAGCCTTAATCACGGCAGAAACTAAACCACTACTGCGCAGACTCAAAGGTAACGCCATCGATCGCTAGGAAAACCTGCCAAATCTTATTTAGATTTGTATTAAATAGGAGAGACACAAGAGACACTGTTGCAAAGGATTGTATTTTTTTAAAATCACCGACTTGAGCCCGACGCGACGCTCGCGGAGGCAGTTTCATTCTGTTATCAGCAAAACCCTTGGTCGGTCAACACATATATCGAATCTGCACAGAATACACACAATATCAGGACGAATCGTACGTCCCATTATAAAATTAACGACACGTCGCAACTTAGGCTATGCAATTCGATAAATCTAAAGGAAATATACATGTGACACGTCTTTCTCTTGGTCTAAAAGACTGATTTTAACCTGCCGTTGTAGAACGTCAAGAGATCTGAGAAGTGTTTACAAGTTTGCAAGTGAAATAGAAAATGTACTCTGTCAAAATAGAGCATTAGTAGACGACCCGCTGCATACTGAAAAGTTACAAGATTATATTTGACATTATCTGAGCGCTCGCGTAGCGGCAGTTTGGGCATAGGGGCACTTTACATGTCTGTCCCCAGGGGTGCGGCAGGTTTAGGGGTGTCTTGCTCTCAGCACAGGTTTCTTGTTGCTATTATTTTTAATACGTTTGACTATGATATATATCGCCAATAAAGGTTTATGATACCAACCTTTTGGTGTCTTGGTCTTATGTTAGTTAGGAAAATAGTTTATTGCTTTCAAAGGCCTCTGGCCCATATACAAGTTTCGGAAAAATTATATATACAATGAGTTGAAGTCATACATAAATGTAGCGATACACTATTCAGCATGTACTGTCTTCCTCTTGGAAAAAGCTTTGAAAATAATTTACAGAGATTGAGTAAAGTTTTCGGATGTTTTGTCTGCACAAGCCTTGCGAATCTAAGAATATTCGCATTCTGTCTGAAATACACTGGTAAGTATTCCTGTCTCAGTTCTCTATAAAACGGACAAACCAGAAGAAAATGAAACTCATCCTCAACTTCTCTAAGTTTACATAATGTGCAAAGTCTGTCTCGTAAGTCAATATTCTGTTTTCGCCCCTCTTCAATAGCTAATGGTAAAATTCCACAACGAAAACGAGCAAAAGCTCGAATATATTGAATATTACAGTCAAGTGAAAGGTATTTTTCTGGTTCTAGTAAAGTTTTGAAATAAGCGTAGGTGCGAAGTTTTGGTTTTTGAGTCATTCTAAATTGCCATTGTTGTTTACACACATCTGACACTCGTGACACGAATTCAAGCAAAAACTTATTTTTATCACCAATCTCCTGGAATATCCGGCATACCCAAAGCCGTAGGAAAACAAGACATTTTTCAGGGACGTAGCCCAGGTGTGCCTGCCCATATTATCCAGCCTATACAACATTAAATATGCTTGTTTTGGTATTCTGTCACCTGGCATTTCAAGTAATTTCAGCCAGTATTTTACACAGCGTTTTATTGTTAAGACGAAAATAGGCAAACGTCCACATTCACCAATAACTGCCTCACTAGTTGTGCTACTTGGAACACACATTAATCTTGTACACCATCTTCTCTGGATTTTTTCGAGACAGTCATAAACCTCATATCCCCAAACCTCAGCACCATAACACGAAATTGATGTAATCATAGCATCGAGTGACATTTCTTAGCAAACTTTCCAAGCCTATAAGACGCTGTCAAGATAACATTCATAGCTTTACTGGCTTGGTCTGCTAAATTTGCAACTGCCTTGGACCATGAATTTCTAGAAGATAACAGTAAACCTAAGTACTTATAATATGAAACTACTTCTATTTCAGTATTGCCAAATACCCAGCGCTCATGACGAGACCTATGACCTCCCTTGCGAAAATGACTATTTTTGTTTTATCGAGGTTAACTTTCATATTCCATTTGTAACAAAATTGAAAGAGAACATTTACAAGTTGTTGTAGATTTCTGACTGAGTCCGCAAACATGACAATATCATCAGCATACAGAAGACAAAAAATATCATACAATTCCTGTGTGAGCTGTATACCCATATGACCTGCATTTGCTAACATTGTATTTAGTTCTTCAATGAAAAAGGAGAATAACAACGGGCTTAGAATACAGCCCTGGCGCACACCATTAGGACAATTAAAATATTGAGAAATATCATTTCGTGACCGGACACAAGCTTTTACACTGTTGTACATAGAGTGAAGTATCGTGTACATTTTCCCTTTTACACCAAGAGACATTAGCTTGTATAATAATAATGTGTGGTTTACCCGGTCAAAAGCTTTTGAGAAATCAATGAACAGACAGTAGAACTTTCCACGTCTTACACTCAAATATTTCTGAATAGTTGCATGTAAAATAAAAATGTTATCAATTGTGCTGTGTCCCTTGCGGAATCCCGCTTGACAATCGGATACAGTGTTCATTGAATCTGACCATCTTGTGAGTCTAGCATTAAGGATAGAAGTAAAAAGTAAAATTTTACCGAGTACGTTTAACAAGGAAATACCTCTATAATTATTAACATCGTCTCTTTCTCCTTTTTTAAACAATGGAACTACAATAGCGCTAGACCACTCAGCAGGAAACTGCCAGAATCAAAAATAAGTGGCAAAACCACGTCTGCAGAAAAAAGATAAAATTCAACAGGAATCCCGTCTGGACCTGGTGATTTTCGAGGCCAGGTTTTAGACTTTGCAGACTTCGAATGACTTCATCTTCTGTAATACGGGAATTCACACAGATATCAAAGTCCTGTATTTGGCTGATCATGATTGATAAAGTTATCGACAGTTTCTCTCACAGAATGTAAAAACGCAAAATCGTACTCGTCGCTTCCATTACATTCTCTATACAAGTTTTTAAAATGCTCATACCACGTGTCGATAGCAATATTGTTATGAATGGTGCTTTTCCGGTTCATGACAGTTTTCAAAACATCCCAGAACTCCTTGGAGCCTTTTGTTGAGGCATCGAATAACTTATTTCTTATGGTTGTTTGGTACGCTCTCTTACTATCTCTACATGTATCTTTGAAAACCCTTTTTGCAATTTTATACTCTATGATGTTTTCCTCAGTACAATTACGTCTAAAAATACTTAACTTCTCATACATTACTGTTTTCGTTGCCCTACAAGATCTTCCAAACCACGGTGGCTGTTTCTCAGTACAATGGGTTTTACTCTTTGTGTTCAAACAATACAAATCAGCGCCCGCTATCTTAAGAGCTTCGTTCAAATGTGAAATAGCAGCACCTGTGTTCGGAAATGAGGCTCTTGCCAGCTCTAGAAGATTTTTGACATCACTTGTAGCAAGATTCTGCTGAAAACTTTGTTTGGCGTTTTCTGCCCACCTGTACCGACCTGACTTGTTTGCATTACAATTCGTCCTAATGGCTTTGTTTTGTAAATTAACACCTGAAGGGACGATACCCAGATGACTGATAAGTGGGAAATGATCTGATTCGGGCCTTGCAAGTACATTGAAATAACTAATATGACTAAATAATTCTGAGGATGCCAATAGATAGTCAACGACACTAGCACCATTTGCTGTTACACATGTCATGTTCCCTTCTTTGTCATCTGAAAGTCTCCCGTTCACAATATGTAAATCGAAATTTTTGCACATAGAAAGGAGTGTCCTGCCAGCCTCATTGACAACTTTGTCCTTTGAATTCCTTGGAAAATTAAAACAATCGGAAATATACTCAGAATCTTCTAATGGAAGATAATCAGTTGAATCGTCTGAGATGAAATCTCTCTCTCTGCCTGTTCTGGCATTAAAGTCGCCGGTGAGAACTAGAAATGAATCGGAAAAAGTACTGTATACATGAGTTAAATAGTTTCCTAAATAATCTATTTTATCGGTGGTGTTTTGAGGTCTAATATAGCAGCACCCAAAAATAACATCCTTGTGAAAAGAAAATAAAGATTTATCAATACAGAGGAAAATGCAATTGTCTAAATCACACTGAATCTTACGGACTTTTGGAATAAACTTTTTACGTACATACAGCGAAACACCACCACTGGGTCGACCTCTTTGGCTGTGTCTGACAGCAGGTACAGAGAAAAGGTGATAATTTTCTGAAAAACTTACTGAATCAGGCTCAAGACTGAAGGTCTCTATGAAGCAGCATATGTCAAATGTTGTGCATAAAGTGAAAAAGTCAACATTGGAAAGCTTGTTTTTCAGTCCTCTCACATTCCAACTCATCAACGACAGCTCCGAGCCTTGGCCGCACCCCTAGCTAGGGACCTCAAAATGGCGGTTCGCTTGGTTTTCAACTTGCCTTGTCTGTTCATTTACTTTGTAGATTGTTCTTCTTCCGTGTTCATCCGTGCAGACTAGTTTGTCGTAACGTACGTGAGCCTTCAGTTTGTTGTTATTCGCTAGAAGAGTTTTACGGAAGTCAAAGAGCAAAGAACGAATTACCCGAATTCTTTTCGAAAAGTCCTCGCCTGTACCGATGTCCGTTCCTTTAAGTTTGTTGGCATTAAATAGTACTTGTCCCCGATCCTTATATTTTGCGAACATAGCTACTATCGGCTTACTACCCCGAACAAGTGGTGCGTTTTTTACTCTATGAACACGTTCAAACTCTACTTCCTTGGAGATATCAAGATTTGACTTCAGTATTTCTTTCACTTTCTCCTCTGACGAGTTCCAGCTTTCATTTTCTTCTTCCTGAGTAACACCGTAGAATATTATGTTAGTACTGGCTTTGCAAAGATTTCTTTTTCTCCTTCACTGTGTCATGTATTTGTCCTTTGACAATCTGATGCGAAGTTTTATCACTGTGTTGCGTCTATTATCTGATGCGTTTGATTGCCTAATGAACCAAGGCAAGCAAGGGTACATTACAAATCTGTGGACGCTATCACCTGATTATCATCGGATTAACTTTGACAATTATATCCTAGCTGGTTCGTTCGTTGTTGATTTTGAAAGTTAATCCGGTGATAATCTGGTGACAGCGTCCACAGATTAGTAACGTGCGGTTTAAGCAAAGGAACGCATGATAAAACAGCGTAAAATTATCACAGGACAAATACATGACACTTTGAATGCAGTGAAGGAGAATAACTTCAACAAGAAATCTTCAGAAAATCAGTTTTAGTAGATGTATATCATTTAGGACATAAATTTGTGTCCTAAACCCAAGCGTCGCTCACGTTGATTGGTAGGTTTTATGTCCCTATGTCCCATTTACGTTCATTCATTGGCTGCCTTTATGTCCTCAAGTCTCGTTAATATTTACTGTTCCGAATGCAACTCATTCATTGGCCGCCATATGTTCTTGTCCTTGCCTCACTTTCGAGTGTTCCTTGTCTCGTTCTGCCATGTGCTCATTACTGTAACGCATCTGCGAGCCTAGCCAATCATTACCAGACAGCTAGAGCAAAGTCGCAACGTTTGTGAAGACAATTTGTCTTCACAAACGTTGCGACTACGCTCTAGCTGTCTGGTAATGATTGCCTAGGCTCGCAGATGCGTTACAGGTTACAGTAATGAGCACATGGCAGAGCGAGACAAGTAACACTCGAAAGTGAGGCAGGGACAAGAACATAAGGCAGCCAATGAATGAACTGGATTCGGAACAGTAAATATTAATGAGACTTGAGGACATATAGGCAGCCAATGAATGAACGCAGATGGGACACAGGGACATAAAACCTACCAATCAACGTGAGCGACGCTGGGGTTTAGGACACAAATTTATGTCCTGAATGATATACGTCTATTAAGACCAATATACTTTAGGTTGGTAATACAAATCTTTATTGGCATTATCATAACTCCAACGTATTAAAATAAAATAAACAACAGCAACAAGAAACCTGTGCCGAGACCAAGACACCTCTCCCCCGTCCCTACCACTGGGAAAGGACATGTGAACTGTCCTTATGGTTTTTGCTAGGTACATGGGTTCACTGTCTATGTGGAACCGCAATAGTCGACCTGCCATATGTAATCTGCGGGAACCGAATCTATGTTATGGGTTCACGTCAGTGATTATCCTAGGCAATGTCTATATTTTATGTCGCATTTTGCATAATAGTAATTTTATTTAGAAGATTCCAAAAATGACAACGTGAAAAGCAACATCAAAATTACTAAAAGACTTTGTGCTGCAGTAGGCGTGATTATACGGACACATGACTCAAAATATATGGGCCTAATATCTCAATTTAGTCAATTTTTGCTTGATTTTTTTATTGAAAAGTAACTTTAGCAAATACAATTGTTGGAATATTTGTAATTCGTGTCATTATTTTTAATGTACTAGAACATTCCTACGTAAAATGGGGAGGTAAAAATAACCAGACAAACTGCTTTTTTTCCATGTTTTCAAAAATGTCAACATACCGTTTACCACGTGTTATATTTGTATTTCGACCACTAAGATGCAAAAACATAAAAAATGCTGTAATTTTTCTATCGGATTCGATCTCACTATGCCAATGCAGTCTGTCACCTAGCGAAGACATAACAGTCGTAATCCCCACCCTTAAAAAGAGTGGCCAACGTCTAAGGGCAAGCTCATTTTATTTTTAATTTAAATGGCCTGTAAAAGTAACAATCAATGGCTTATATCCTTTTGAACAATGTCAATGTTTAATTTGTGCACAATTGTGTGCACCTACTGCAGTAATAAAATGAATCATGAAATTCCGTAAGGGAAAAATCTCTATCACTCTCAAGTTCGCCATTTTATCAGTTACTGACATGAAGGCGTCTTGGATAACTTCAGTAACTTTCAAGTGACCTCTTGTTTTATAATCATTACCATATAACAAAAACAGTTACATTTCAATATGAAGAAAATAGTTATATGCCAGACATTCTCGTACCATGCAGTCTGTTAAAGTTGTCATAGGCTCATGCACTCATAATTCGCGCATGGTAATGAAACGTGCATTAATTATTATTTAATTATTTGCTTTTCCTTGAAATCTCTTAATATATAATAATAATAATAATTAATATAATTAATATAAGTATGATATAGAAATAATAACGCGAACAATAATAGGTTGAATTTCCGTGAAAATATCACCATAAGGGTATTTTGGGTCGAAAAGACCAAATATGATATCGATTTCACTGCCTCAAGTTTTCATGGTAACCATTTTAGGGGTTGAAAATATCAGTTTTTCTAATATCCCATGAAAAGTTACTTTGATTGACATGAAAATTATCTAGAGAGGGAGTTCGGGTCAGAGAACACAAAAACTAGACTTATTTTAATGTTTCAAGTTGCCATGGTAACTATTTTGGGATTGAAAATATTACCTTTCCCTAATTCCTATTAAATAACTATTGATTGATGTAAAAATGATTATAAGGGTTTTTCTGGTCAGCACTCAAAAAATATCACACTCATTTTAATGTGAGATGTTTCCATGGCGACCATTCAGGAGTAAAAATTACAAGTTTTTCAACGATTCCACCTAGAATCCAGTAATCAACAGAATGTGTTATATCAAAGGGATATTTTGGGTTAGGAAGACCAAATATCTGGTGTAAAAATCTAGTAATCAACATAAATATTATACCAAAGGGTTATTTTGGCTTAGAAAGACAAAATATGATATCCATTTTTACTGCCCTGTGTTTCCATAGTAACCTATTTGCGTTTTAAAATTTCAATTTTTTTTCCAAATTCCATTAAAAGTTATCCCAGTTACTATGCAAATGCTCTCCTAAGTGTATTTATCACAGCATGAACTCATGTTCATTTTTGTTTTATATTGCCATGGTAACCATTTTGGTAACCACAGTATTTTATTTAAACATAATTCGTTTTTTGCCCACGTGTGAACACGTGGGCATATGTCGCAGCGATGTCTGTCTGTCTGTGTGTCTGTCTGTCTGTTGGTCCATTTTCTCAAAAACGGCTGAACGTATTTCAGTCAAATTTGGTAGACATCTTCAGAATTCAAATGGCTAGAACTGAAAAGGTTTTGGTGGGCGTGGCTTGGATATTAATGAAGTTATGAAAGTTTTAATTTTTCTGTTACGCCGCGTATGACAAGTGAAAACAATCGACTGTTTGAGGGCGCTGTGAAATGTGCTTGTCCAGGTTGGCTACAGCTGCAGCTGGATAGCTCTGGTTTCAACCACGGTCCCTCCGTGTTTCAACCTCGTATTGAACATTAAAAATATGATATTTTATTACTCATTCAACTCACTATTCAAGATAAAATATCGTTTAGCAAATTAGCTTTATCCTTGGTAATTGATTGTTTCCCTCGCTGCTCGATCGCCAGAAATGATACATACGTTCTTAGCCCTGCGTACGATGCTGTGTGTTCCGCTACAGCTAATAGCCCCGCTCACCACAGCCCTGCAAAGGCCCGTACGTAGAGTTGGTGACTTCAAATCCATTTTGGACTTGACGTAAAAAGCCAAATTACTGCCGAAATTCAGCGTTCTTGGCCCAAGTCATATCCCTGCCTACCTCAGCTACTTGATCGCTTCCAAAAATGCCAGTCTTTTATTCTTTTTTCGTAAATAACCGTCGATGTCGGCAACTCTCTCGCTAGCCCTGCGTACGTACGCAGTGTACGCTGTGCATTCCCTGTGTGCGTTCCTAACACACAGCGTACACTGCGTACGTACGCAGGGCTAGCGAGAGAGTTGCCGACATCGACGGTTATTTACGAAAAAGAATAAAAGACTGGCATTTTGGAAGCGATCGAGTAGCTGAGGTAGGCAGGGATACGACTTGGCCCAAGAACGCTGAATTTCGGCAGTAATTTGGCTTTTTACGTCAAGTCCAAAATGGATTTGAAGTCACCAACTCTACGTACGGGTCTTTGCAGGGCTGTGGTGAGCGGGGCTATTATTAGCTGTAGCGGAACACACAGCATCGTACGCAGGGCTAATACGTTCTCTACCTAGCCTCATGGCATGGAAGTGCTGATGAATAATATTACTTTGGGTCAAGGTATTGAAGTGTCCAATCAGGTTCGTGCACAGAGTCCAAGGCCATGACCTACTTCATGTACTTCTGCACTGTTTTGATTTTGCTTCGCCAAGAAACGTATTCGTCATTGTCCATAGAAGTATGTTTGCTCTCCTTTGAGGTTGTTTGTGAAACAAATTCCGGGATAGGCCTTGGAATGCATACGATCGGCATCGCGGCAGTGCATGTAGCTAGCCCTACGAGTATGGCGAGAGTGTCCGGCTTTGGCTACGCCGCCTCCCACCTCCGGCAGGCGGCGTAGCCCCCGGCGTAGCCAAAGCCGGACACTGTCGCCATACTCGTAGGGCTACGCATGTAGCGTACATGCTTGTGTAACTGCCGAGCTCAACGTGCATTCACGGTTGATACTCGTGTACAATCATGATGTGTTCAATTCTGATGAAGATTCATAAGTCTTACTTTTGCAGTCTTTTTCCGTACGATAATCCCGACAATACGTGTTACTGTTAGACGAGGTGGCCATTTTATGATTCAATACTGCACAGCTACATAGCGTCACTATCGTGTGATCGAGGTACAGCATTGTTGAACGGGATACAGAAACTCTGCAGAGGGAGAAACGATCGTTGACATGAACAGTCAATGTACTTCAGCACGTAGTCCGCAGATAGCGGATCGAGAAAATAAACGTGTCCCAGTAAATAACGGAATATTTATGTACATTAACTCGATATTAATCAAATTTCCAGCTCATCGCAAAAAATGTATTGCAAAGATTAATTTGTCACTGACAAATACTGCACTGTATGGAAAAAACAGTCTGTAGAATAGTTCAACCTCAAGTGGTATTACCCGAGACAAACACTTGTGTTGTCAATTTTGATTTCATTTCATAAACTTCATACTTCATCGAGTATCGTGTATTTCAGCCTTTGTGAAGCCATTTTATTGATATTTTCAATTTTTGTCTTGGCTTTGTTGTGGAATATGTTGAATCGTCTCCGTGGACATGTAGGCAAAAGTGTGACGGGGTCGAAGTGACTTGGGTACCTGGGGCCGACCAAAACCAGTGTGAATTACTGGGGTCAAAGCGGACAGCGGCCGGGATGACGTGTTCCCCAAGCGAGCTACCTTCAGAAGTCTGTTTCATCGCAAAAAACGTCAACTTTTAAAACCCGTCATTTATTTACTGATGTTATTCTCAGCATCACAAACATATACGCCTCTGCTATGTATCACAGCAAATAGTTATATTTGAGCGCCCCCGTAAATGGGATCCTCGTTTTTTTGCGAACCCGGAAGTGTGTCTTGCTCAATGCATTTCCTACCCATAGCGAGGGAAACTGCCCGCGTTCCCATGCTCCCATGCACCCTTTTTCAATGCCAGTGCAACGCCATCTGTGCAAAATTTGTGGTGGTATGCTCCCGTGTGATGGAAAACCTCTCTTATTCTAACAATGACGTAGTTGACTTTGGACTTCGATTTCGTAAATGTGATGTCCATGCAGTGAGTTTGGGTTGGCGCGCTTATAATGCAATCTTCGCCCACCTGCGGTCCGATATCCCGCATTTATTAGCGATATTTATCTGTTTTGACTTGACCAAAGTTGGCAAAACTTGCTATGTACATTAAAGATACTATGATACAAGATTATTGAAAGTCATTTGACATTTTTTTCAGCCAATTCCCAATATGCATATTTAATGAACCTTCCAAATTAGGGATATATACTGGCATTTACTTGATAAAATTTGGCGAAACATGCTGTGTACATTGATCATTATACCAGGTTATAACAGTATTGAAAGTCATTTTGCATTTTCATGTCAGCTAATTCATAATTTGCATAAATAGCTAACAAGCTTTCACGGTTTGGCATATAGAGCTTGAAGGACTTGACCAAAGGTAATTACACATGCTATATTGTGATACAATGACAGTACTCAAAGAAATTAATTATTTTTATTTCAGCTAATTACATATTTGAATACTTAATGACCTTTAGATTTGATCTGTGGTGAAATTCATTGTGTTGATCATAACTCTTTAAATGTAGCAAAGCATGTAGCAAAGGTTCAAACTTGCACATAAATGCAATATATAATGAAACACGTGAGCATTTTCAGTTCATATCTGGTTTACTTTAGCCAATACCTTATTTGCAAATTTAATGAACTTTCCTAATTAAGGATATTTACCTGTCTTGACCAGACCAAAGCTGACAAATTGTTTTGTACATTAAAGATACTATGATACGAGATTATTATTTTTACTTCAGCCTATTCCTAATTTGCATATTTAATGAGAACATTTCAATCAATTCCTTATTTGCATATTTTAATGAACTTTCCTGATTGGGGATATATATTTGGATTTAGAATTAATCTGTGGTGAATATTATTCGTTATGTTGATCATAACACTTTCAATGAAGTTGCAGAAATGTGGCAAGGGTTCAGTTTGCATATAACTGCAATATATAATGAAACACGTGGGCATTTTCAGTTCATATCTGGTTTTATTCATTTTATTGATTTCAAAGTAACAACTTTTAACATTTGTTCTATAATAATAATAATTGTATTTCTTTGCCTTCAGCTAGAAAGAATAATAAAGATAATGTATATTGGGGCCGTTCTGGCCAAAATCATGCTTTCCGAGAATTCTAGTGTGTTAGAATTAATTATATATAGACCAGAAATATTTTTTCAAGCATTTTTAATTTTGCTTCATGCAGTCATCTCAATAAGTGTTATATAGTATAGTACTAACTTATTATGCATTCATTGAATTAAGTTTATGCCTTCAAATTTATTTTATGTGCTAAAATTAATTCTACTAGTATCTCTAATTAATTTTATGAACCCAATGCCCCTTATTAGCACCCAATGTACCATTATTTGTCACAAGCTTAACACTAGCGCACATTTTTTTTATTTAAAACATGATTCACTGGTACTTATTTATTTTATGTATTTATAATTAACGACGTATTAATATTCATTTGAAAATAATTATTTTTTTATTTCTTTGCCTCATTCAGGAAGAATAATGAAGACAAACTATTTCTGATTGTTTAACTAAAGTAAAATTATGACCATGTAGTGGTGTATTGTTTTTTGTGTGACCTGGCGTGACCCCATAAACTGTATGATTAGCTAGATCTCCCCTTTCCATGGTAGCAACGGCTAAATTTGAACATGGTGCCTGTATATATTTAAACACTTTTATATCCCAGCAGGTCAAGACTAGGGGGAAATATTACAAGTTAAATGTTTCGTGTTTAATACTGCCCTACTTGTAAATAAAATTAAACTAACACCAACTCTCAATTAATTTTGCCCTATTTCTCACTTGTGCGAACGTCGTAGGAAACACTTATTGCAACAATTTATGCTAAATATAAAGAATCGGCTCTCAATTAAACTGCGGTTGCTAACCAACCGGAGGTAAACGGTGAGACTAAAAGAGTCAAGAAATACGAGCGCAATAGACTAATCGTATTGGCGTGTGCCAACTAACTTATAGAAAACCCGCAAAGACTTGTCGTTTTGGCGTGTGCCGGCTAATCGGCTAACAAAAAACAGGAAACTGCAAAACCGCAAAAAGTGATAAAGAAATATAAATAGCTATAAAATAGTTTCTATAAAAATCTCTACACCTGGGGCCTATAGCATGATGGAATAGCCAGTATTATTGTAAAAGGCGATAGTCATATCAAGCCATTTACATGCGACAAAAATAATTAATCTTTCCACCTTTCAGCTTGGTGAAAAACGCATTTATTGGTTCGCCAAAGACCTGTGGATTCGCTTATTTTTGCACAAGTGCTACATGGACATAGGAAAAAGTCCGACTCACCCTCTCGGTATTGCTGTTTCAGTGAATCAGCCATGATGACAGTTCTCGAATCAAAAACTGTAGCCGTGCTCGAATACAAATGTCTTCTCAGTAAATTATGTCATTGTCATACAAGAGTTAGCATTCCAAAGTCTGTCACTCTGGGCTTTTTAAGTTTGGAGAAGGGCGGCGTTTTCATCTGAATGATTGAACGACGTGAAACGCAAAATTCCATAGCATATTATCCGGCAATATGTACAGTAGAAATACTGTAAACGCTCAATGTACGTATAAGCTTATACTCCAAAAAATGGCCACAGGCGGCGTGAACTTTCTGAAAGGGTTCCCTAAACGTCCTACTTGTTACCTTAGAGACTCACATGTGATGTCCTGAAAAGTATTCTCTGCAGTAATTCCAGTTTCTGTCAACTTGCACATCATTTTAAAGCTTAAAGACACGCACGAGACGAAGAAGCTCCAGACTGCACATTCACGCGCACATACACTCAATTGCGCATGCACAGTGGCGCTGTGCCTTGTTTTATGCGCGCTCACGGTGGGCCTACATTCGAAGGCTACGCTGCTGTGCATGTGAGCACGCGCTGCCAGACACAGCGACTGTCGGTTTTTTGCAAGTATATGAATATTCATAAGGGTGGTGACGTCGAAAGAAACACCTATCTTACTGGGCGGAGAGAATATATACTAGCTGGTAGACCTATAGTATACGCGGTATGTTTTTATTTTTCATTTTAATTTTATTTGGCTACGGTACTTGTCATTTTTTTTATTCTTGACCGCGGACATCCGGGAACTTGCGGTTTTTGACGTCATTTTTGCGTCACACTGCCGTGAGAACAAAATATTGAAGTGTGGATTTTTCAACCTTTACACCAGTATTCAAAGTTTCAACATTATGTCAATGATTAACACTAAGTTCTGTCCTTTGTCATATAATTTCTGCATTGTTCACTGTCCTGTATAGTCAAATCCCAATTCACCTCACTCGCGTGCGTGAGGTGAAAGTGACGTCATTCCGCTGTCAACAATTGACGGATGTGTGGAGTTCTATAAAGTACCCGGATCAGGCTGAAATCCAACGGTCGCTTGAAAGAACGTCCAGACCCTGGAATTCGCGTTGCAGTTCGCAATGCCTCAATACCTGCTGGTATCGCTTAAAAATTGCTTAGTGTCACTTTTCCAACAAGCATTACCCCTTTGCTTAATGATATCCCCAATCTCTCCGTATTGTATGATGCGTAATTCGGCGCTGCACGTACGACTATTACAAGTCAACCCTTTTGACAAAATTAAAATAAACAACACATCTTTTACAGAATTCCCACAGCTTCAACAAACTGTTATTAGATTTCTATATAATACTTATAGCCCCTTAACTTGTAATTAATATAATATAATATAAGTATTAATAACACGAATAATAATAGGTTCAATTTCCGTGAAAATTTCACCATAAGGGTATTTTGGATCGAAAAGACCAAATATGATGTCGATTTCATTGCCCCATGTTTCAATGGTAACCATTTCAGGGGTTGAAAATCTAATATCCCAGGAAAAGTTACTTTGCTTGATATGAAAATTACCTAGTGGGGGAGTTCGGGTCAGAGAACATAAAAACCAGACTTATCTTAATGTTTCGAGTTGCCATGGTAACTATTTTTGGGTTGAAATATGTTACTTTTTCCCTAATTCCTATAAAAGAACTATTGATTGATGTAAAAAATTGATAATAAGGGTTTTTCTTGTTAGCACACCAAAAATATCACACTCATTTTTATGTGAGATGTTTCCATGGTAACCATTCAGGAGTAAAAATTACAAGTTTTTCAAAGATTCCACCTAAAATCCAGTAATTAACGGAATATGTTATATCAAAGGAATATTTTGGGTTGGAAAGACCAAATATCCAGTGTAAAAATCCAGTGATCAACATAAATATTATACCAAAGGGTTATTTTGGGTTAGAAAGACAAAACATGATATCCATTTTTACTGCCCTGTGTTTCCATAGTAACCTATTTGCGTTTTAAAGTTTCAATTTTTTTTCCAAATTCCATTAAAAGTTATCCCAGTTACTATGCAAATGCTCTCCTAAGTGTATTTGTCACAGCATGAACTCCATGTTCATTTTTCTTTCATGTTGCCATGGTAACCATTTAGGAAACCACAGTTTTTTATTTAAAACCATGCATATTTTAGATCAGGGGTATCTTGTTTCGTTGACCAGACAAGAAAAGGCTATTTTACGAGATTCTGCCCATGAAGTGAATTTTCTAGTCTTTTGATGTGTATACTTGCACACCTTTAATACCCAAGGAAACAGGTATAATGGACGACAGTGGGACTTAACAGTTTCGTGACCTATTAACAACCCGTTTCACTCTCAGAGTTGTATGCAAATTTTAAAAGTCGCCATGACAATCTGACAACAACATGGCCTTTTCAGCACTGAGACATACTGTAGCAGGGCTAAAAATTGGCCATGGCCCTTCTGCCGGGAGGAGGCATAATTTCTGTGTCATTGTGATTGATACATTATTATCAAAATGCAACGAGAATGCGTTTTTATTGGCCATCGTTTCCTTTGCCTGTAATTCAAGTACGTCAGTTCAGATATTGAAACTTTGTTGCAAAGTTCCACCGCACGGCCGGTCGTCTTCGTAATTTCCAGAACAAAGTCACATTATGTGCCTAGCTGGGTTTGACTGCATTTATCTACCTTGTCCCAAAGTGACGGACGAATTTTTCAACCTTTCAGCTTGGTGGTGAAAAACGCATTTATTGGTTCGCTAAAGGCCTGTGGATTTGCTTATTTTTGCACAAGTGCTACATGGACATAGGAAAAAGCTCGACTCACCCTAGCCCTCTCGATTGTTGAATACAATCATGGTCCATGATGAGAGTTCTCGAATCAAAAACTGTAGCCGTGCTCGAATACAAATGTCTTCTCATTAAATTATGCCATTCTTGATATACAAGAGTTAGCATTCCAAATCTGTCACCCTGTTTTTTTCAAATTTTGGAGAAGGGCGGCATTTCCATCTGAATGATTGAACGACGTGAAACGCAAAATTCCATAGCAGATTATCCGGCAATATGTATACTGTACAGTAGAAATACTGTATACGCTCCAGGTACGAATAACTATAAGCTTATACTCCACAGCTCAGCAGCTGTGAGCACGCGCTGTCAGACACAGCGACTGTCGGTTTTTGCAAGTATATGAATATTCATAAGGGTAGTGATGTCAAAAGGAACATCTAATCTGGGCGGAGAGAATATACGTACGACAATTGGAAGTCACCCCTATTGACAAAATTAAAATATACAACACTTCTTTTTCAGAATTCCTACACAGCTTCAATGAACTGTTAATAGATTTCTATATAATACTTATAGCCCCTAAACTTGTAATAATAATAATAATAATAATAATAATAATAATAATAATAATAATAATAATAATAATTGCACTTGTTTCTTTCGTTATGGAAGAGAATCTTACTCCACTAATTATACCATTCTACCGTAATACCGTGCTGCTACTGCTCTACAGACGAACTTAACAGAATGAAGAAATTGTGTGAATCTTATCTTGGAGGAAGAGATCTTAGTGATATTGGAATGACAGTAGACCTTCTTCAAGAATTAGAAAAAAATGAAGTCGTTGGATCATTTAAAACGGAGATGCTGTCTGGTATTCTTAAGGGCATTGGCAGAACTGATTTAGCGTTGGAAGTTGTACAGTACAGAGGTGAGTGAGTTCATGTCAGTAATATATTTACTGTTGTGGAATTGCGAGGGTGTGTATTGACTTTCAAATTGTAAACAACAAGAGCACACTGATAATACAAAGCACCATTCGATCATTTGAGACAAGACGTACTGATGTGTCATTTCAAAATTGTTATTTAACATAATGTAATTCGGAAAATATATTTAACCATATCCATATTTAGACATCAAATAAACACATTATAAACATCTTTTGTAGCATCCATATTGAAAAGTGCAATTATTTGACATATACATTCACCTGTCTGCCTTATCCTCTCTCTCTCTCTCTCTCTCTCTCTCTCTCTCTCTCTCTCTCTCTCTCTCTCTCTTTACCTTTGACTCTTGTCTTCTCTAATAACAGAGCATGTAAGAAACAATTATTTTTTTGTCAAAATCTAACACGCTCACCACTTGATTGATTCCGATAATCAATTCCATGAATGGGAGGAATTTCATCGTTGTTGTGGAATTCATGGGCAATAAAGCAGTCTTTCTACTTACTATCCCGGACAGATCTTTTCTACACTTACAATGCTTCAGATATTCGTTTGTCATTTTATTGAAGATATATGCTTAAAGTGTACAAACAAAACATCGAGCATTTCGGTTGATTTCAAACTCTAATCTATAATACTCTATAATACTCTATTGCCTACATTGCACTCCGGCAGGTCGCATTACACACCATACGTCTATCAAGAGCAAGTGACATATCTCTGTCTGTCTGTCTGTCTGTCTCTGTCTCTGTCTCTGTCTCTCTGTCTCTGTCTCTGTCTCTGTCTGTCTGTCTGTCTGTCTGTCTCTCTCTCTGTCTCTCTCTCTCTCTCTCTCTCTCTCTCTCTTTCTCTGAAACAGACGGTAAGTTCTTAAAGTTTGATATGGCTTCTCTTTGAAGTAAGTACAGTTCCAGGAGAAAACTAACTTGTTTATCTTCTGCATCATTGTATTGGCACTGTATCTTTAGAAAAAGTGTCACACTTACATGTAAATACTCTCTCATTCATATATATATATATATATATATATATATATAATATATATATATATATATATATATATATATATAGTATAAGACTACTGGTTCTTGCACAATTTTGAAACCATCCTCTCTCCAAGCCTCAATTTTACTTAGGAGGCTCACAACATGCAACCCTCGCCAAACACGCGTAGTAGTAGTAAACTGCCGGTTCTGGGATTATAGTGCGAACACCCTTCATCTTTAAGCCATTTCACCCAGGAGGGCTCCCAACACATTTGGGTACCGGATTATAAACTGTGTGCAAAAAATATTGAAATACAGACCTCTGTCAATGCACGATGGAAGATACCAAGTAGGCATTAGAGACTGGCAGGGGCAGGTAGAAGCGGCGATGCACAGCCCAGTCAAAAAGATTGGACACATCACTAGCAAGTATGTCCAGGTTTGGGTCTTCGGTTAGTGCTACAGATCCTACATCACTTCTTGGTCTTTGGCCAGAGGTCCATATATCTTTCTTTTATGAATTTGACTTTGTTTGTGTACCGTGTATTTACTGTCTGTTCTGTACCGTTTTGTGTCTATGTTTACAACTATTGTCCTACGAATTCTGACCTAATGTTATTAGATTGCGGATTGGTATGATTGCGATTATCCTTTCACTGCAAAACCTTGGCCCTGCAACCGTGTGCTGCTATTTGGCGAAAAAGCCCTAGCCACGATCCTGGAGGAAATCCCTCCCCTCTGTATCCTGGAAACCCCTAGCATTGTGAGGCCCTGCACATAGGTAAAGAGTGATTTAGTTGCTGGCGTCTATGTATTGAGGCAGAAAACGTTCAAATTGTTGGGTCAGACACGGCAACCACCGGCTCAAATGGAGAGGCGATATTCCCTTTTTGAGACCTGTCATAAGACCAATTCCTATATAAGAGAGGCTTGAACCGAGAGGGTGGGGCAACGAGTTGTGGTTGTTTACGAGCATGTTGGGTACGGAATAATAAAGTCTAAGAGGAATGGCCAGCAGGAGTAGTTTGGAATTGCTCGTATTTGTTATCTGCACGAAAATAAAGAGGGTTTCACCCCTTATCAAGTTGGATATGCTGAAAGAGCTTTGAAAGGACTCGGTAAGCACATGCCGCTGGTGGAAGAGCTCATCTTAGTTGCTCAAAGAGGGGATAATAACTATCTAATGCTATATCTACTCGTCGGGAACTTGCGTCTTTGTAGAAAGCAAAATAGATGTCATACTTTATATCCTCAATGCCGCCCAGAAAATCAATCTTAAGCCACGGTCATTGTCTTGCCTTCAGGGAGAAAGACATCCACTGGCCTCAAGGCCATCATACGCAAAGACTCGTCTTGATAAACAAGGTTGAGGGTTTTCCCATGGTTCTTTTTTCTCTTTCCTCTGTCCACACCCTTGACGTCTTTGATGTCCGAGAGAGCTATATTCTGTAGATCTTTGAGGTGTCTCCATGCCAGCACCTATCGTGAGACTTATCACAAGACCATATTCTATATTATCATATACCTACATTCACGTGCCTGTGTAAAGCTATGGGAGAAAGCGCCCTCAGATCCGTGCATTTTTTTAAGTATCACGCCCCGGCCCGGTGCCCAAATATGATATGAGCAATCGCGTGCATTTCTCAACTACCTTGATTCTGGTTACTACGCGCGTTGCTATCAGCAAACGTACCATTCGTACACAAAGCCAGCGCAAGAATAGGAAAACGTCTGCTCGCTGAGATCGTAGTGGCGCTGATGACATCGGCTTCTATTTCAAAATTCTAGTGAATTTTTGTGTATACTAAGTGCGTGCCTGTTCAGTATAAATTACAAGAATTTGACACCACACTTTTGTCCTTCTTACACCTCCATTTCAGCCTGAATCTCTGTTGGTCTTGTAATAGTACGCATGTTGCTTTGCGCGTTCTAGAATTCTGCAGGCAAACAAATGACATCATTATGTATGTCAATCTGCGACGGGAAGCGGCCATCGTATTTATGAAAATCTGACACAAAATGGCGACAAATTTTTGATATCGCACGCATTTTTATCTCCTAAACAATGTTGAATATTATGTAAACTACATCCATATTTATCATTACATAGGGTATATGATAAAACCTTTACGGCCCTGATACGTCCTGATACGGCCCTTGGTTGTACGGCGTACGGGCCCTCGCACGCTCGGGCCCTTCCGCCGTATGACCTCGGGCCGCAAAAGCCGTTTCAGGCCCGTAAAGATTATAACATAGGCTTGAACACGGAAGGTTTGGCACCGAGTCGTGATAGTTTACAAACACATTCGGTGTGAATTGAAACCTAGAAGGGATGGCCGCTAGGATTACTTTGGCATCGTTGTTATGATCGATTTGTATGACTAAAACAGTGTATCATCCCCTAGCGAGAGGGGGTGCTCAAAGAGCTTTGAAAGGACTCTGTAGGCACATGCTGCTGGTGGAAGAGCTAGGCCTTCTCGCTCTAGGTGAGGACTGTTAAAGCTAATGTTTACTTTTCATGGAACTTGTGTCCTCGTAGAAAACAAAATCGATGTCATACATTTTGCTTTCCAAGCCGCTCAGAATACTCAAAGTAACAAATGGTGTGTTAGTCTCTACTGTTGTGACTTCAGGGACAAGGACATCCCGGTAATTTATGCCTGCAAAAGGCTTGCTAGCCAGGCACCTCTGGTCTCAAGGCCACACCCCTATTAAGTATCTTGATAAACAATGTTGAATGCCTTCAAATGGTTCTTTTTTCTCTTTGTCCTCTCCACGCCCTTGACGTCTTTTATGTCTGAGTGAGCCAAAATTCTGTAAATCAGCAGGTGTCTCCATGTCAGCGTCTATTTCATATGGAAACAGAATATCTCTGACTACATCATGGTTCAGTAATTGTGGGGTGTATTTGACGTCCAGCACGATGATTTGCTTAATAAGATAATATTGCTGATATCGTCCCTCTTTATGCCTTGGTTGACTCCTACCTCAGTGTGTTTTGTGTCAGTGCAATGTAGGTCGACACGAAAATCTCTAAGAATCTTTCTGATGACAAGACCTAGCCAGGCTCTTTTGCTTGTGTTGAGCGAAACATCTGCCAGTAGTTGATCAAACTCGTTTTTGGTGTTCAGGTTGATGCAATCGATGAGAAGAGTCTCTTCAGTGATGAACGCCAGTTTGTCGGTCATTTTATTCATACCCGTCACCAGTTGGGGGGGGGGGGCTTAACCTTTTGATTTCAACTCCATCACCGTTTCCTCTGTATCATAGAACAGACCAACGTTGCCCTTAGCGCTGTAACTACAATATCAGGTGCAACTGTTGATAATGCGCTTTAGCTCATTGCCGATTTTATTATTGTTTTGTCCGGAGTCAAATCAGGTGTAGGGTATTTGCGTGAGATCATGGCGAGGATTTGGCAGGTACAGATCCTGGAGCTTGAACATCTTTGCACTGTAGTCATAAAAGAAGGCGTGAGGCACATCTGGTGGGAGCTCTAATGGCACGTCCTCAAGAGAGGTAGTAAGAACGTCCAGCAGGTTTGTGGGCGTATCGCATAGCACAAACTTTTGGGCTGTACTGTTGAAGCTGAAGCCGGAAGGGGTTGAGTCTCCAGCAGTCTGCCTTGTTCCGACCTCAGCGACATCGGACAGGTCCATCAAAACAGTCTGATGGCTATGCTGCTGGACTGCGGCCAGGGAGAGGACAAATGACTGGCCGGTATGCTTGTTTTGCAAGATAAAATCTTTGTTGTTGTTTCTCTGCATCTTCAGCGGGCGTCCCATGCTGATATCTCTTATGTCATCAAGGTTGACGTTCAAGGTCGACACCGTCATTCCAAGCCTGTAGTTGCTTGCCATGTTTTATATATATGTAAATAGCAAAATCATCATCTGTGTTATTAATAATAATGGGTTCTTAATAATTATGGAGCAACGGGAGTGGTCCACTTTGACCCCCAATATCGATATGATATATAGCGTTAATTGTATGATAATGTATTTGAAATAAATTATCCCATGGTTGAACATAATTCAAATTTAATCTGTAGCTAATATTTTGTATGTGTTTTACATGTCCGTACTAGGGCAACCTCTTGATTTTCAGGGCACTCGATTTATAGCGAACGGTGTGTTTATTATTGTGAGACATAAATCGACCCCATATTTGAAATCATGCCCGCAATCGACACTGGCACGGGCAAAATCGACGTCAAATCGTAACCGTACAAAACCAAATGTTCTTGAAAATTACATCCGTACAGTCAAATTCTGTTGTTAAGATTGCGATATCAAACCGTACTTCTTACACATTTACAATCGCGGCAACAGAAGCTCTTGAATTTATTTGATCATTTTGCGATCGGGTGCCATATTTGAGTCATGTCACCGTGAGTACCAGCAAATTCTATGGAGGAGCGCTGCAGTATGAAGCAAAACCGAAGACTAAATGTCAAAAATTAATGAAAATGAAATAATCAATTTCTTACCCTCTTGTTTAATTATGATAACAAACTGTATTTGAAAGTTATTTACGATCAGGGCAACTACTACAGTTACGTTACCGGGACATATTTGAAAGAGGAGGACAATGAATAGGATCCTAAACTAAGGGACCGTTCAGTTTTTACGGCGGGGGGGCCGGCAAAATCCAGGGGGGGTCATCATAATTTTGGAATCCAAGAAGGGGGGGTCATCACTTTTTCACTGGTAGGAAAGGGGGGGTCACCACATTTTCAAAAACATAATACCTACAATAAAGTTCACTTTATGCCATGGCCATGATCGACCCTCTTTACCGGCGGGCCGCCTTCGGCGGCCCACTACAATAAATATACTTTATGTATTACCCATGACCCTCTTACGGGCAGACGCCTGTGGCGGCCCACTCCAATTAGGTTTACTTCATGCAATGGCCATGATCGACCCTCTTTACCGGCGGGCCGCCTGCGGCGTCCCACTACAATAAATTGACTTTATTGTAATACCCCATGACCATCTTAACAGCCGGACGCCTTCAGCGGCCCTGTTCAGTAAAGTTTACTTCATGCAATGGCCATGATCGACCCTCTTTTTACCAGTGGGCCACCTTTGGTTGCCCACTAGAATAAGGTTGACTTTACGTAATGGCCCATGACCCTCTTAACCGGAGGGCTGCCTTTGGCGAACCACTCTAATGAAGTTTACTTGTCCATGGACATAAGTTGTCTATGGAAATGAAGTTAAAAATTGCCTTACAGTCGTCCTAATTAACAGACGTTTGCATGGATGTGGCTGAGAAGTTTGTACACTGGCATCTCTGCTACACGAATAAAGTGCGCCGCGTACCGGAGTTCAAATCCAAACCGTGCGGGTAAATTTGACATATGGGTTTTGGCTATTTTTCAGTGGGGGGGGGGGGGTCATCAAATTTTTTCGTCTGACAAAGGGGGGGGTCATCATTTTTTTCGCGAAAATGCAGGGGGGTCATCATTTTTTTGAACACCGGCGACAAGATTTTGCCCGCCCCCCCCGGCCGTAAAAACCGAACGGTCCCTAAGCGGAGATATTGGCAAAACCATTGTTGAAAATGTAACACTCCACTAAGTGACTGGATGCCGTATGTTGTGGGCTCGAACCCCGATTGCAGACACAGTATTGTTGCAGTGTGAATGTACAAAAGCAAATCGAAAGCAAAGACATTAAAGAGGCACTCCCACTTGGTAACATTTTTGAAACACATTTTTTTAATGCCAAAGGTCGATATTTGACGTGGCGACTGCGCACGGATCGCGAGATATCGATAAAAACATGTCTTTTCCCGAGCGTATTTTTCACATCCCGAAGTTTCTGATTATGACCCGAAATCCCCCAAAGGTTTGTTGTTGTGCTGATGGACGATATTCTAGGGAGTCCAAAAACGTTCGAATGACGCAATTAATTTACCTCAGGCTCCCACTGCTAAGACTTTATATACATCATTATGCCTTTACCTCAGGTAATTTTTTTTTAAACTTCTCCTTAGTTTTTGTCGTTTTCATTATTCTCAATCAGTTGTATTAGATTTTTAACCAATACCACATAGATATCAGTTTTTACGTGTAAAATATTAGCCGCCTCTGATGATACATTTTGTCGTCTGCCACACAGTTTTACATGTGCGGCCGCAACGCGGTATGCATCTGCATACCACGCGGCGGCCGCTATGTATCAGCCAAACGTAACTGTACTGGTCACCTATGCGAATTCTGGTGGAATCGGCAAACTTTGTTTTTTGGGTTTTTTTGCCGAGTCAGTAAGACTCGGCTTTCTCCCACAAGACGTGACCGATCACCGACGTGAGTGGTAATACTGTGGCGTACAGCAGCGTCAGCGTAGACTCATACTCCATAGCTTAGTTGACAATGCCCCAGTGCCGAAATTTAGGTGGGCCACCGGAATTCAAACTTAAATATAATTAGATATATATAATATATATATATATATATATATATATATATATATATATATATATATTATATATATATATATATATATATATATATATATATATATATATATATATATATACTTTTTTGAAGACACGTTATTATCAATATCTCGCGATCCACGCGCAGTCGCCACGTCAGATATAGACCGTTGGCATTAAAAAATGTGTTTTAAAAATTTTACCAAGTGGGAGTGCCACTTTAAAAACTAATGAATATTACACCATTGAAGTCGAACTTTAGCTTTTTTCAGGTTGAGATCATCGTTATTTGTAAGAAATGTATGATCGCGGCGATATAGCTGTAGCTTTGTGTCATCCACGGGCGCCATCTTTGAAATTAGGTGGCTAACAAAACAGACAGCGAGGGCTATGTCGTACTATGATCACGAAACATAATATTGAGATCAAAATGTCAAAAACCAATGCTTAAAAACTCATTATAATCTAACACACTTGATAAATTTGTAGTGGTATATTACGTTTTTTGCTCACGTGTTGACACACGTGAGCATGTGCCACAGCGATGTCTGTCTGTCTGTCTGTCTGTCTGTCTGTCTGTCTGTCTGTCCGTCTGTCTGTCTAGCTGTCTGTCTGTGTACTCAATATCTCAAAAACGAATAAAATCTGGTACATAGATTCAGTTTGCAAATGGCAAGAACTGATTAGTTTTTGGTGGGTGTGGCTTGCTTACTTTTTGCTCATTTACATAATTAATGATTTTAGAAAAAACGGATATATATTGACAACGACTGCACACAATTTTATGAGATTCGCTACAAACGTTGATCATACCAAGATATATCAGCTGTGAAAGATATTAAGGGCTGACATAAAAGATAATGGATAATTTGCATATTTAATGAACTTTCCTTATTTGTGGTATATATATGTGATTTAACTTGATCAAATTGACAAAACTTGGTATGTATATTGAAGATACTATGATTTAACATTATTGAAAGTCATCAAGCATTTTTACTTCATCAAACTCTGAATTTGAATATTTAATGAACTTTTGAAATTACACTCGAGAAACTGGGTAGTGAATTTGCATATTTGATTAGAAGCGGAGCCTCGCTTTCGAATGCGTGGGTGTTGTCAACATGGCAAACCACAGACCTCGCCGCTGACGTAAACCCATTTTAAGAAACGGTTTATCGCCATTGAAAAGCCAAAAAGAAAAATGAAATTCACTTTTTATGTGTCAGGATACAATAATTATTCGGTACACGGAAAAATCTGATACATCTTGCAAGTAGTCATTCAGTGCAGTTACTATCATACACAGGCATGTCTTCCACGCAAAGGTTAGGGGTCATGGGGGTCTTGAGCCAGAAAGATATTTTAGTCACATGACTTCGAAAGGTTACAGATACTGCATGCCAAATATGGAAGTTGTACCGCCTTGCAAACGCAAACGACGCAGTGTTTTAGATCAGGTGACCGACTCGGGTCGACTCACTTCCGGGTTTCAGGGCGGCGATGTGCACGCAACTGGGCACCCTGAAACACTCGAAATTTCAACCCTCGACGTTTTATTTTGACAAAATGAACACCTAAAACTACTTTGATGACATTAAATTTCCGGATTGTGGTTAAAATCATCATCAGAACTTGCTTTTACGGAAGAAAGGGCAAGGTATGCACACCTACTTCGGCTAATGCAACTAACCCGTAGCGCGCGAGGCGAACAATGTAAACACACAGGGGCTCACAAGTGGCTATATAAGTCAATATTACAGCGTTTTTCTTTCTTTTTCAATGTTACAAATAAACTAGCTGAGCCTGAAGAGCACAACACTTGTGTAGCTGTCTTTTGTGTAGCTTGTATTGGCATGTATAGTGCGCCCTCAATAGGGAGTGTGATCATATGTAAATGCGACCTTTAGTTCCGTGACCTCTAGCCATTCCTACTTCCTGTCCTCGCTATGCTTACTGTACTAAATTAGTACAGTAAACACAGCGACATCAGTAAACACAGCGACGTCTGTATGCATGGCGGCCATATGGAGAGGGAAATAGGCATGGCTAGAGGTCACGGAACCAAGGTCGCATTACATATGATCACACTCCCTATTGAGGGCGCACTATACATGCCAATACAAGCTACACAAAAGACAGCTACACAAGTGTTGTGCTCTTCAGGCTCAGCTAGTTTATTTGTAACATTGAAAAAGAAAGAAAAACGCTGTAATATTGACTTATTAGCCACTTGTGAGCCCCTGTGGTAAACACGCATGCAAGCTCGGGTGGTACTCTGGCGATGACCTCTGACCCAACTTGATCAATAGGCCTGTACACTGTTTGTGCTATCCCGAAACCTTGTCAACTTCGATGGGTTGAATCTCCACCTTACGAGGCTTGAGCCAAATCCGAACGCTATGTAATCAAATTATAAGGTAAAAATCTAATACTAAATGTACACTTGAAACGATTTTATGCATGCAAAGGGATAAGATGCAGCGTTTGTTTCAGCACTTTCACGGTCGTAGCGTACAGACTAAATCTGAGCCCAAGGAAAATGCCTCCAAAAATTCAATTGAAAGGTCGTTTGCGGCTCTAAAGGTAAGAGGTGCCTTTTTAGTGGTCCAAGTCTTTTTTTTATTAGAAATTGGTGATTTTCGGACGCTGAAAAAATGCACCAACGGTTTTTTGAAAGCGTGAGGGCGCTCTTGCAATTCAAAAGAAAATCTCATTAACATATGCAAAAGTACGACCCGGTTTCTCGAGTGTTAGGGATATTTATTTGAATTGACTCGAACAAAATTGATGAAACTTGCTATGTACATTAAAGATACTATGATATAACACTTTTGAAAGTCATTAAGCATTTTTACTTCTGCCGATTCCTTATTTGCATATTTAATAAACTTTCCTAATTAGATATATATCTGAATTGATTTAACCAAAGTTGATGAAACTTGCTATGTACATTGAAGATACTATGATATAACATTATTGAAAATCATTAAGCAGTTTCATTTCAGCCAATTCCTTATCTACATATTAAATGAACTTCACTAATTAGGGATGTATATCTGAATTGACTTGACTGAAGTTGATGAATCTTGCTACATATATTGAAGATACTATACAACAACATTATTGAAAGTCATTAATTTTTAGCTCATATTTGTTATTTATATAAATACCAAAAAGAGCTTATATGGTGAGTCGATGGCCTCTGTATGTCTATATGTATGTGGGTATGTATGTGCGAATGTATGTCCGTTACACGCAAAGACTCCAATACCGCCAAAGCTACCATCTCAGTATATAGTGTACAGGTAGATGCAGGGGTTGAGATGTGGCGTTGTTCAAATGAACATGTCAGTGTCAAAAATATGCAAATGAGGTAAGAAAAGGGGGAAATCCTGCAAATGTGCAGGAGTGGTGGCAGTAACTGAAACAGCCTACACATCTGAGTAAGAGGTTTTTGACCTTTAACCTATTTGTATGCAGGGTACCTATTATGTGTGGGAG
>NC_091940.1:31722840-31732840 GCF_041260155.1 Ptychodera flava
TCTCTCTCTCTCTCTCTCTCTCTCTGAAAAGATGGTAAGTTCTTTCACTTTGATACAACATCATAATTCTTATGATAGAATCTAAAAAACATAAAACACACTCATCGAATATGATTTTGCGTTTGTACAGGAAGACTAAATTATAAAACACCATTTATTATTTGGATACTGGCTACAAATTCAATTTATCCGAACGTAGAGATGTACAATTTGTGAAGATCTCTTGTCGTAGTGTCCAGAACACTTTAAGTCTTTCAAGTAACAAAAATGAAAGAATCACAAATATGTAGTCTGAAGTTTCTGTTATTTCCCCCTGACTGTGTCTCATATATAATTAAGTGTCTGTCTGTGTCCATTCTCTCTCCTCTCTTCTACTCTCCCCTGTGTGCTTACCTGTCTGTTTTGCTGTTTGTGTCTCTACCTTTCTGTGTAAATCTCACTGTCTCTGTCTGGCTGTTTTCCTGTCTGTCTGTCTGTCTGTCTGTCTGTCTGTCTGTCTGTCTCTGTCTGTCTGTCTGTCTGTCTGTCTGTCTGTCTGTCTGTCTGTCTGTCTGTCTGTCTCTCTCTCTCTCTCTCTCTCTCTCTCTCTCTCTCTCTCTCTCTCTCTCTCTCTCTCTCTCTCTCTCTCTCTCTCTCTCTCTCTCTCTCTCTCTCTCTCTCTCTCTCTCTCTCTCTCTCTCTCTCTGCAACAGGAGGTAAGTTCCTCAAATTTGTGAAGATTCCATTTGAAGAAACTAGCAGAAGAAACTGAAAACATACGCATTGAATAGGCTTGCACGTTCACCAACAAAGACTTAAATTAGAAAAAAACGACACAGTTGTTATATCTCATTTGGATCAAGACTAGAGAAAAATCAATTTATCTTAATGCAGATATGTAAATGCTGTGAATAATTCTTGGCTTACTGTGAAGAGGGAACGTAAGTAATCAATGTAGGAAAAAATGAAAGAATCACTAATATGTGGTCACCTCTGCCAATTTTATCCTTACCTGTATACCCTTACGAAAGATCAAAATTGCCACAAGTTTGCATTCCTTATTTGTTACAAACTTGATACAAATTCTGAATCCAAACAAGCACCAATCTTGCTAGTCAGTTATATACACTTTGATTCAAACATAGGCTAAGTTTGCAGCAAGTATGTGTGGAGAGTGTGATGAACATTGCACCAAGTTTGTACAGAGAATGTAGAGGTCATTTTGTTTTTGTTTCTATGAGTGTGCACCAAGCTTGGAGATGTGGGGGGGATTCAATATCGTGGGCATGGTATCTGTTGCCTTAGCAACAGCAGACATATACTGTTGCCCTGGTTACATTTCAGGGGATTTAGATGATTGTAATTCCTGACAGCGTCTTTTTCAAAGTAATGCTCACACAACATGTGGTACATGACATCATCGTGCTGCTACTCCCCATTGTATTGTATACAAATGATAATTTCTAAACTGGCTTATAAATGTACTCTTTAGATATGTTTACCTTGTGAGCAGCAGATTCTAAAATTCACCTTAGAGTCATGTATCCAGATGTTAGGTTGAACATCTATGAAAAAGTTGAGAGGATATTACTACATCCAACACGCACTCACCCTACGACACATTCAACTATACTACACTGTAAAAAGAAAAAACTTCTCACACAATAAATTTTGTTAACTAAAAACACAATATATTACTGCAGAATAAAACAGTATCTCTACTATAATAAACATACAATCTTTGTACTTTATACATAAAATGAGCTGTAAAATATATTCTTTTTGGCATATATGTACAGTACACTCTAATTCAAAACATTCCCTGACAATGGAATTTAGATTGAAAAATGGTAAATTCTGTCTCTTTAAAGAAGATCATACAGATCACAATTTTTTTAAATGTGTACCAAATAGAAACTGAGTGGTGAAAAAATATTAAAGTCTCATAGATAGTTAACTATGAAAAACTTATTCAAAAATATTTTGTAATTTTTGTGACATATATACTTTTGTTGACGAATAAAATTCACTTTAAACATTTCAAAATACCTTTCCGATTGAATGTACATGGAAAACATAAGAGTTTTAACTTAATGTTGTATTATTACATGTTCAAATCAAAACGCAAAATCATCGAAAAACATTGTCCAGAGCTACAAAAAAAAATAAAAACTTCATGGGATGACCTTGACTTAACAGCGATATTTGAACAGACACTTAGTGTTCAGTCCAACTTCAAAAAGCAAACAACTAAACACAACCACATTCCACATCACTTGGATGATAGATTAGTTCCGCCTAGTCCAAAATATTGCTTCCACCGTAAGATACTGACAACTGTGACGAAAATAACTCTGCCATGTCCGATTTGTCCAATGCACAGCATGCAGTGGAGTTTCTATCATAAGAACCAATGCAATGATCGATAGGGACAGTCTCACTTCTTGTCATCATGATGTTCTCAATGAACAGTGGTTGGTTTGAAATGGTCCTCTGTGGCATGGAAAGTGTCATAGCAGCAAACTCTAGCTTGAAACTTAACTGAAATCCCGCGGAATTGTCCAAGGTCATTTGAGTGTATAACGGACATCCATGATCCACTGAATGTGTTTAACTTACATTAAACTCTCGGTGTCGAACGGAGGCAATGTGTCCTTCATCAAACAACAATTGTACTCCCAATCTCTTCTTTGTTCCCTTAATCGTCCGATGACAGAAATAGTCTACAATTTCTCCCCAAAACGGCTGGTAAAAACGTTGTAAATTTGACTGCTGAAGCAGTGCATGATCCATGACTTGCTATGGTGCAGTGGAATTCAAATGCTGGTGTTGGCCAAATTAGCCAATCAAGTGTCTCGCTTCACGACATGTGATCTTGTAAGGTCGAAGTTCAAATACATAATAGGCTGTGTGACCTGTGACCTCGATGCTCTCATTTATCTGAAACGTCAGTTTCTCGAGAAATGGGAGAGTATATTACTTTTTACCAACTTTTATGCACTTGAAATCAATCATTTGAAGACATTTGGTGTCAGCTGGGATCCATGGTCTTTGGACATGTGTAATAATGCAAGTAATCATTTATAGCCGTGGCAATGACTTTCCCTGCTCTGAGCGTACTGGTATGACAGTGTGAATGTGTTTTGGCGGACACATGACAGGTACTTTCAGTGGTTACGACTAGTGAACGGAACAAAAAAGTCTTTAAATGGAATTCGAGTACCATTTTTGGATCCTTATCATTTAAAATATGTCCAAGGAGATTGTTTGAAAAATGGCAGCTTAGTTGACTTTTGATGTTTTTCATTCATGATGTTGCAATGGTTTGATATGGAGGTAGCTACCTCAATGGTTTTTATAAATTTGTGCATTCCACGCGTAACCTAATTCATATGTGTTTAACAACCGAGAGTATTTAAAAAATTTTTGAAAAAAAAGATTAATTTGTCATTTTGTACAATGAACACAGGGTACGTAGTTCGATCATTGTTTCAAATCTGTGACAAAACAGTGCCACATGGGACAGCTAAAAAAATCTGAAGTTCGGACCAAACTTGATTTGTATTTCACATATATCTGCAAGTTTGGTACAAATGTCACAACTACCATGGTGAAAATCCCATAGTGTGTACCAAACTAGTACAAACTTGGTGCATATTTCACATGTTCAATTAAAGTGTGTATCAAATTTGTAACATATATGTACTAATATGTAGCAAGTTTTGATCTTTCGTACGGGTGTCCTTTTGGCTGTCTGCCTGTGTCTCTTGCCTTTACAATTTCCCCTTTGTACCTGATTGTCTTCCTGTCTCTGTCTGTCTGACTGTCTGCCGATTTGTTTGCCTATATCTAACTCTATATCCCTCCCACCTCTTAATCTGTCTCTCTGTGTGACTCTCTGTCTTTCCCTGTCTCTGTCTCCCCCTCTCTCCCCTGTTCTCTCCTCGCCTGTTTCTCCTCCCCCCCTCTCTACCTCCTCTCTCTCTCTCCTCTCTCTCTCTCTCTCTCTCTCTCTATCTCTCTCTCTCTCTTCTCTCTCTCTCTCTCTCTCTCTCTCTCTCTCTCTCTCTCTCTCTCTCTCTCTCTCTCTCTCTGTCTCTCTCTCTCTCTCTCTCTCTCTCTCTCTCTCTCTCTCTCTCTCTCTCTCTCTCTCTCTCTCTCTCTCTCTCTCTCTCTCTCTCTTGAAAACAGCGGGTATAAGTTCTTTCACTTTGATACAACATCATAATTCTTATGATAGAATCTAAAACACAAAACACACTCATCGAATATGATTTTGCGTTTGTACAGGAAGACTAAATTATAAAACACCAATTTATTATTTGGATACTGGCTACAAATTCAATTTATCCGAACGTAGAGATGTACAATTTGTGAAGATCTCTTGTCGTAGTGTCCAGAACACTTTAAGTCTTTCAAGTAACAAAAATGAAAGAATCACAAATATGTAGTCTGAAGTTTCTGTTACTTCCCCCTGACTGTGTCTCATATATAATTTACTTTCTGTCTGTGTCCTTTCTCTCTCCTCTCTTCTCCTCTCCCCTGTGTGCTTGCCTGTCTGTGTTGCTGTTTGTGTCTCTACCTTTCTGTGTCAATCTCAATGTCTTTGTCTGGCTGTTTTCCTGTCTGTCTGTCTGTCTGTCTGTCTGTCTGTCTGTCTCTCTCTCTGTCTCTGCTCTCTCGTCTCTGTCTCTGTCTCTCTCTTTGTCTGTTTTGTCTCTGCTCTGTCTCTGTCTGTCTCTGTCTGTCTGTCTGTCTGTCTGTGTGTCTGTCTGTCTGTCTGTTTTCTCTCTCTCTCTCTCTCTCTCTCTCTCTCTCTCTCTCTCTCTCTCTCTCTCTCTCTCTCTCTCTCTCTCTCTCTCTCTCTCTTTTCTCTCTCTCTCTCTCTCTTCTCTTCTCTCTCTCTCTCTCCTCTCTCTCTCTCTCTCTCTCTCTCTCTCTCTCTCTCTTCTCTCTCTCTCTCTCTCTCTCTCTCTCTCTCTCTCTGAAACAGGAGGTAAGTTCCTCAAAATTGTTAAGATTTCCATTTGAAGCAACTAGCAGAAGAAACTGAAAAATACTCATTGAATAGGTTTCCACGTTTACCAAGGAAGACTTAAATTGCAAAACACCACAAAGTTGTTATATCTCATTCGGATTAAGACTAGAGAAAAATCTGTTGATCTCAATGCAGATATGTAAATGCTGTGATTAATTGTCTGCTTACTGTGAAGAGGGAACGTAAGTAATCTATGTGTGAAAAATGAAGGAATCACTAATATGTGGTCACCTGTGCCTCTTTTATCCTTTACCTGTGTCTCTTACCTTTACCATTTCCCCTTTGTATCTGATTGTCTGCCTGTCTCGTTCTGTTTGACTGTGTGCCGATTTGTTTGCCTATATCTGCCTCTATGTCCCTCCCACCCTCTTAATCTGTCTCTCTGTATGTCTCTCTGTCTTTCTCTGTGTATGTCTTCCGCTGTTTCCCTCTGTCTCTCTCTCCCCCTCTCTTCCCCTGAGTCGTCCCTCGCCTCTGTTTCCCCTCTCTCCTCTCTCTCTCTTTTCTCTCTCTCTCTGTCTCCCCCCCCTCTCTCTCTCTCTCTCTCTCTCTCTCTCTCTCTCTCTCTCTCTCTCTCTCTCTCTCTCTCCTCTCTCTCTCTCTCTCTCTCTCTCTCTCTCTCTCTCTCTCTCTCTCTCTCTGAAACAGCTGGTAAGTTCTTTCACGTTGATACAACATCATAATTTCTTATGATAGAATCTAAAAACACAAAACACACTCATCGAATATGATTTTGCGTTTGTACAGGAAGATTAAATTATAAAACATCAATTTATTATTTGGATACTGGCTACAAATTCAATTTATTCGAACGGAGATATGTATAATTTGTGAAGATCTCTTGTCGTAGTGTCCAGAACACTTGAAGTCTTTCAAGTAACAAAAAATGAAAGAATCACAAATATGTAGTCTGAAGTTTCTGTTACTTCCCCTGACTGTGTCTCATATATAATTTACTGTCTGTCTGTGTCCATTCTCTCTCCTCTATCTCTTTTACCCTGTGTGCTTGCCTGTCTGTGTTGCTGTTTGTGTCTCTACCTTTCTGTGTCAATCTCAATGTCTTGTCTGTCTGTCTGTCTGTCTGTCTGTCTGTCTGTCTCTCCTCTCTCTCTCTCTCTCTCTCTCTCTCTCTCTCTCTCTCTCTCTCCTCTCTCTCTCTCTCTCTCTCTCTCTCTCTCTCTCTCTCTCTCTCTCTCTCTCTCTCTCTCTGAAACAGTGGGTAAGTTCTTTCACTTGATACAACATCATAATTCTTATGATAGAATCTAAACACAAAACACACTCATCGAATATGATTATGCGTTTGTACAGGAAGACTGAATTATAAAACATCAATTATTATTTGGATACTGGCTACAAATTCAATTTATCCGAACGTAGAGATGTACAATTTGTGAAGATCTCTTGTCGTAGTGTCCAGAACACTTAAGTCTTTCAAGTAACAAAAATGAAGAAATCACAAATATGTAGTCTGAAATTTCTGTTACTTCCCCTGACTGTGTCTCATATATAATTTACTGTCTGTCTGTGTCCATTCTCTCTCCTCTCTTCTCCTCTCCCCTGTGTGCTTGCCTGTCTGTGTTGCTGTTTGTGTCTCTACCTTTCTGTGTCAATCTCAATGTCTTTGTCTGGCTGTTTTCCTGTCTGTCTGTCTGTCTGTCTGTCTGTCTGTCTGTCTGTCTGTATGTCTGTTTCTCTCTCACTCTCTTCTCTCTCTCTTCTCTCTCTCTCTCTCTCTCTCTCTCTCTCTCTCTCTCTCTCTCTCTCTCTCTCTCTCTCTCTCTCTCTCTCTCTCTCTCTCTCTCTCTCTCTCTGAAACAGCTGGTAAGTTCTTTCACTTTGATACAACATCTTAATTTCTTATGATAGAATCTTAAAATCACAAAACACACTCATCGAATATGATTTTGCGTTTGTAGAGGAAGACTAAATTATAAAACACCAATTTATTATTTGGATACTGGCTACAAATTCAATTTATCCGAACGTAGAGATGTACAATTTGTGAAGATCTCTTGTCGTAGTGTCCAGAACACTTTAAGTCTTTCAAGTAACAAAAATGAAAGAATCACAAATATGTAGTCTGAAGTTTCTGTTATTTCCCCCTGACTGTGACTCATATATAATTAAGTGTCTGTCTGTGTCCATTCTCTCTCCTCTCTTCTACTCTCCCCTGTGTGCTTACCTGTCTGTTTTGCTGTTTGTGTCTCTACCTTTCTGTGTAAATCTCACTGTCTCTGTCTGGCTGTTTTCCTGTCTGTCTGTCTGTCTGTCTGTCTGTCTGTCTGTCTTTGTCTGTCTGTCTGTCTGTCTGTCTGTCTGTCTGTCTGTCTGTCTGTCTCTCTCTCTCTCTCTCTCTCTCTCTCTCTCTCTGTCTCTCTCTCTGTCTCTCTCTCTGTCTCTCTCTCTCTCTCTCTCTCTCTCTCTCTCTCTCTCTCTCTCTCTCTCTCTCTCTCTCTCTCTCTCTCTGCAACAGGAGGTAAGTTCCTCAAATTTGTGAAGATTTCCATTTGAAGAAACTAGCAGAAGAAACTGAAAACATACGCATTGAATAGGCTTGCACGTTCACAACAAAGACTTAAATTAGAAAAAACGACACAGTTGTTATATCTCATTTGGATCAAGACTAGAGAAAAATCAATTTATCTTAATGCAGATATGTAAATGCTGTGAATAATTCTTGGCTTACTGTGAAGAGGGAACGTAAGTAATCAATGTAGGAAAAATGAAAGAATCACTAATATGTGGTCAACCTCTGCCAATTTTATCCTTTACCTGTATACCCTTACGAAAGATCAAAATTTGCCACAAGTTTGCATTCCTTATTTGTTACAAACTTGATACAAATTCTGACATCCAAACAAGCACCAATCTTGCTAGTCAGTTATATACACTTTGATTCAAACATAGGCTAAGTTTGCAGCAAGTATGTGTGGAGAGTGTGATGAACATTGCACCAAGTTTGTACAGAGAATGTAGAGGTCATTTTGTTTTTGTTTGTATTGAGTGTGCACCAAGCTTGGAGATGTGGGGGGGATTCAATATCGTGGGCATGGTATCTGTTGCCTTAGCAACAGCAGACATATACTGTTGCCCTGGTTACATTTCAGGGGATTTAGATGATTGTAATTCCTGACAGCGTCTTTTTCAAAGTAATGCTCACACAACATGTGGTACATGACATCATCGTGCTGCTACTCCCCATTGTCTTGTATACAAATGATAATTTCTAAACTGGCTTATAAATGTACACTCTTTAGATATGTTTACCTTGTGAGCAGCAGATTCTAAAATTCACCTTAGAGTCATGTATCCAGATGTTAGGTTGAACATCTATGAAAAAGTTGAGAGGATATTACTACATCCAACACGCACTCACCCTACGACACATTCAACTATACTACACTGTAAAAAGAAAAAACTTCTCACACAATAAATTTTGTTAACTAAAAACACAATATATTACTGCAGAATAAAACAGTATCTCTACTATAATAAACATACAATCTTTGTACTTTATACATAAAATGAGCTGTAAAATATATTCTTTTTGGCATATATGTACAGTACACTCTAATTCAAACATTCCCTGACAATGGAATTTAGATTGAAAAATGGTAAATTCTGTCTCTTTAAAGAAGATCATACAGATCACAATTTTTTTAAATGTGTACCAAATAGAAACTGAGTGGTGAAAAAATATTAAAGTCTCATAGATAGTTAACTATGAAAAACTTATTCAAAAAATTTTGTAATTTTTGTGACATATATACTTTTGTTGACGAATAAAATTCACTTTAAACATTTCAAAATACCTTTCCGATTGAATGTACATGGAAAACATAAGAGTTTTAACTTAATGTTGTATTATTACATGTTCAAATCAAAACGCAAAATCATCGAAAAACATTGTCCAGAGCTACAAAAAAAAAATAAAAACTTCATGGGATGACCTTGACTTAACAGCGATATTTGAACAGACACTTAGTGTTCAGTCCAACTTCAAAAAGCAAACAACTAAACACAACCACATTCCACATCACTTGGATGATAGATTAGTTCCGCCTAGTCCAAAATATTGCTTCCACCGTAAGATTACTGACAACTGTGACGAAAATAACTCTGCCATGTCCGATTTGTCCAATGCACAGCATGCAGTGGAGTTTCTATCATAAGAACCAATGCAATGATCGATAGGGACAGTCTTACTTCTTGTCATCATGATGTTCTCAATGAACAGTGGTTGGTTTGAAATGGTCCTCTGTGGCATGGAAAGTGTCATAGCAGCAAACTCTAGCTTGAAACTTAACTGAAATCCCGCGGAATTGTCCAAGGTCATTTGAGTGTATAACGGACATCCATGATCCACTGAATGTGTTTAACTTACATAAACTCTCGGTGTCGAACGGAGGCAATGTGTCCTTCATCAAACAACAATTGTACTCCCAAATCTCTTCTTTGTTCCCTTAATCGTCCGATGACAGAAATAGTCTACAATTTCTCCCAAAACGGCTGGTAAAAACGTTGTAAATTTGACTGCTGAAGCAGTGCATGATCCATGACTTGCTATGGTGCAGTGGAATTCAAATGCTGGTGTTGGCCAAATTAGCCAATCAAGTGTCTCGCTTCACGACATGTGATCTTGTAAGGTCGAAGTTCAAATACATAATAGGCTGTGTGACCTGTGACCTCGATGCTCTCATTTATCTGAAACGTCAGTTTCTCGAGAAATGGGAGAGTATATTACTTTTTACCAACTTTTATGCACTTGAAATCAATCATTTGAAGACATTTGGTGTCAGCTGGGATCCATGGTCTTTGGACGTGTAATAATGCAAGTAATCATTTATAGCCGTGGCAATGACTTTTCCCTGCTCTGAGCGTACTGGTATGACAGTGTGAATGTGTTTTGGCGGACACATGACAGGTACTTTCAGTGGTTACGACTAGTGAACGGAACAAAAAAGTCTTTAAATGGAATTC
>NC_091940.1:32995340-33025425 GCF_041260155.1 Ptychodera flava
TGAGTTACCTAGTTAGATGCGGAAGGATCTCGGCTGTCCAAAAAACACACTCATGTCACGATAAAATGAAAACTTTCGAAGAAATCTGCCGCGTTTTGACAACATCGGCGTTTCTGATGGCCACCGTTGTAATAACGCAACTCATTAACATAATGGACGGTGTCTGCACATAGAAAGTGGTGCATCTCAGTCTGATGCCGTTGATGGCGTTGCTCACGGACCAATCAGCGATGCGGACGGCGTACAATTATGATAATGAGTTGCGTTATTACAACGTTGGACGCCAGGAATGCCTAGTTTGTCAAAACACGGCAGATTTCTCCTGAAGTTGTCATTTTATCGTGACATGAGTGTGTTTTTTTGGACAGCCGAGATCCTTCCGCATCTAACTAGGTAACTCAATGAAGGATTTGTGCTTATTTTTCGACTAGAACGTGCAGTTTTCTTGGCAGGCCGGATAATTCTGTTTCTTACCTTGGTGATTAGGCTACGGAAGAGAACGTCGAAACGTAGAATAAACTACACTTATAGAAACTACCCAGAAAACAGCACGCCTGTGCCGTAACCACGTGTACCAGTGTACTGTGTAGTGTACAGTGTATCGAGTATGAATGCTGGTGTGGTCTGTCACACGCCGATACGTTACATGGGTGGTTCTTTAAAGCTGTCCCAGCAAATTTTGTTTAACACTGTAAGCATGGAGGTAGCACGCTGTGTGTCCTCCTTGCTGTAAGGTACGTTGTATCCCGGCATCAGTCGCACGCCGCAAGCGGACTTATCTGACGAGCCTGTACAGCCTCCAAGAGTTCACTTCACACTGGCCCTATCACAACCTACTCTGCCAATTTGCAACATCACGTACCTTGTTCAGGTAGTGCATCATGTGAAATCAGTCGGCACTATCCACTATTGTCCTCGCACTAGATCCCTTTTTCTTTGCAATATTTTTATACCTGCCCCTTCATGTGTATCAAAATTGCTACATGAACTCTCATGTGTTTTGTGGTTGATTTTAAACGACAGACTTGATTCTTAGGTCAGGCACAATTTTGTCACCTATCAATGCTTGTGTGTACTTGATGATTACCAAGAAACGGGGAAGCTGTCTCATATTTGGTTTAAGTCTTTGAAAATATACATATTTTGGGTTTTTTTCTAGCTTTTAGATTTATGTAAACTCTATCAAACTGTTGTTTATTGTAACAGCTTGAAAACTTAATTTTGCAAAATGAAGAAGATGACAGTGAAGACAATTCAGAAAGTGAAGATAGTTACTTCTCAGGTCTGGAGGAATCTGATGATCCGACAGTGTCAGATTCTGATGATGAAGATGATGTAGAAGAGGTAACAATTTATATTTCATGCAAATGATTATCAAGAAATCCAAATGTTACACCACTTTAAAATAGGAAATGATAGTGTTTATATTGAACATTTCAAGTTGCCACCAAAAACATTTCTGGCATCTCTTTCAGAGGTACTAACCATTTGCAAGCTGTTGTGTCAAAATTACATTAGGTATGGTGCCAGCCACTGAAACTATTTTGATAGGCCAAGAATTACTTCGTGCAATTACAAATAAGAGCATAAGATTAAGAGAAATCCCTTTTTTGCTTAAAAACTCATCCTGTGTGTGCTGACAACAGGCAGAAAATAAGAATTCATCAGATAAGGATGATGAGAAGGATAGTGATGGGAATGACGATGAAGATAAAGAAGAGGAAGACAAGGAAACGGAGAAAGCATCAAAACAGAGCAAAGAAGAAACAGAAGGTGAAGATACAAAAGAGAAAGATGAAAAGGATGAATATGAATACGACTCATCCGATGAAGAGGTAAATTTGTTAAAAAATATTAACACATTCTCAGATTTTTGTTGGTAATTCTCTAATATAGATTTTCAAACCCCATAATTGTGTAATAAGTGATATTCAGTTCAAAATTTTAATGTTATCATTCTTGATGGAGCAACTTTTCCAATGAAATAAAAAGTCAAGCAAAAGTCATCTTTTCCTGTATATACATGTAACAGGCATGGTGCTACCACTCCCAGAAAAATCGACTGAAAGAACGGGCAATTTTCAGTTTCAGTTTTGATGATAATTACTTCCAGTGAAAATAAACTCAGAAGCAATATGCCACATCATTCTAAGAATTATGTGATCTTAAGACTGTGTTATTTCCACTATTCCTGCTGATGGCATATTCCCCTGCTCCAGCCCATGCAGGCATTGCATTGCAATTTATCTGTAATTTTGTAGTTGTAATACTTTTTAGTCAACCATAAAAAAATTAAACATTTCCCTTCATTATACTTTCAAACTAGTTGCCAGTACAATGTTAGAAAGATGGCTCAATTCTATTTTATCCCCTCTCTAAATTTTTTCTTACTGAAATAAAACATGAACAAAACTTGTAATGTCAGGCCTTGCCATAACAGTCAATTTTTTGAAATCTGTTAGGATATCCGGAATACAGTGGGGAATATTCCAATGCAGTGGTACAATGACTATCCACATATAGGATATGACCTCGACGGAAAGCAAATATTGCAGCCTGCCAGGGGAGATGAGTTGGATGATTTCCTAAATAAAATGGAAAATCCAGATTACTGGTGAGTCAAAGTTCATTTTATGCTGCAGTTCTTATCATAAGTTAAGGTAGAATGTGTCTCAGGGACAGATATTTGGACTCTCAAACTTTTCAAATTCTTTTCTGATTTTACCACTTATGGGGACTTATTTCGAAGCCTTTTGAGTCTGAAACTTTCACCATCTTAGTTGTCTGAAAATCAAAAATTTTATTCTTCTCCATAGAGTTAACACTGGAATGGCAGCCATTTTGAATTTCAAATATTGGTAAATCTTGGGTAATTTGTTTCTCTAGTACCAAAATTTGAATGGTGACCCCCAATTTTTTATTCTTGATTTTGAAAGTGAATGGTTGAAAGATTCCTTGAGGAAAGTTTGAGCAAAAGTTTAAGTCTTTCACTTTTGTGGCGCATACTACCCTTCAAATGAGTGAAAAGTGGTATGGAGCCAAAACATATTTTCACCTATTTTATTTTCACTGGCTATTACATTCACCACATGCACTCCCCTTGCACAGGAAAACTGTAAAGGACAAGATGACGGGTAAAAACGTCGTGCTTACAGATGAAGAAATTGACATCATCGAGCGCATGGAGAAAGGCCGATACCCTGATAAGAATTATGATCCGTATGAACCGTATGTAGATACATTTACAAGTGAAACCATGATACATCCGGTCACGAGGAGACCAACAGACAAACGAAGTTTCATTCCTTCGTTACTTGAAAAGGAAAGGTAAAGAAAAAAATAGTTAATTTCAAGATGACACTTCTTCACATGCCATTCAAATATACAGTAAACAGATAATCAGATAATAGTTGTAGAATTATCATAAAATGCTTATGAGAATTATGCCAAGTTTGAGCAAAGCTATCCACAGTCTTAGGACAGAAGCTGCTTGTGGGCGTTAATAATGCTGTTTGTTGTTCAGGTTACAAGTTTGTTTCCAAATACTGCATGCACGCAGAATCAGACACTGCTTCGTCAATGTTCAATGTGTCGCTGTTGTTACAGCTTGTACTCTGAGTCATAAATATGTCTTCTAGTATTCATTGTTATCACCTACAGGTACTCAGTTTTATTTTCATCATTCTCAAAGGAGCAGTTGCCAAAAGGGAAATCTGTAAAGCAGACAAATATTTATTTCTGCATATTAATGAGAAAACAATGATGTCAGTTGTGACAGCCCGATTTGGCCTTTCTAGGAGCAGGTCAAACTTTATTTTTAGCTACTATAGACTATAGTCTATAGAAGCTATTGGAATGGGTATTCGTCCGGCGTCCGTCGTCAGTCTGTATGTATGTATGTATGTATGTATGTATGTCCGTTTGTGAGGCGTCCGTCCACTCAAATATCTTGAGAACCGCAGTACTTACTGATTTGATATTTGTTGTGTAGATGAAAAATATGATTTTGAGAAACTTTTTTTTTAATTTTTTGATATTGTTGAAAATAGGCAAATTAATGCCAAAAAAGGTGTTTTTGGTAAAAAATCTTCTTCATAACCGCTGGTCAGACAGCTTTGTTGTTTGGTATACAGATCCCTAGGGATAACCCAACTTAGATTTGTTCAAATTGTGATGAAATATGCAAATGTGTATTTTTAAGGAATTTTTTTTGTCATTTTTGGTCAAAGTTTGACTTACATTGTATGTAATTCTTGTACTGTATAAACCCTATCAATTCACCCAGAAAAAAATAATCAATATGATTTTAAATAATTGAATTAATTAGGAAATCATCAAAGCCAAAATAATTTTAGTGTGGAATTATCAGAAAGTTCAACTTTTTTTGACAGTTCATAGTGAATTGAGGATTAAAACATGTAAAGGCAACTTTCCTGAATCCCAACTTTGATATATTCTGAACCACCATTTATGTTATCTAAAAGAAATTGCTCATAATAGTTTGTCGTGATAGGGTGGTCAAATAAATAGAGATAGAGAAAGTTCTAATTTCCATTTATGGTTGACTTGGTAAGGATAAAATAAGATTACTTTTTGAGGAAAAAAATAGAGTGGTCAATTAAAAGAGTGGTCAAAGTGATAGGGTTTTTATGGTAAAGCTGGGCTGTAAGATTCCTTATGTGCTATTTATAGCAATTATGCAATCTGTGTAAACAGTGCAATGAAAGTGTAACATGATTCCTTATAATGCCTTTGATGACCTTGAACTTCTTAAGTTTCAAACATTTGTCTCTTCAGTGTGCATTCTCTGAGTACGTACAGTCTCAACTTATTCAACAGAACTTACTTACAATGTTAATTTGAAAGTTAAATGTGCTTGGTTAATAGGATGAAAATACTGATATTAAAAGATAACCAGCTCAAGATTCTTTATAACCTGACAGATATGCTGTTTTTTTTATGACGTAAATCTTGATTTAAGCAAGTCTTGTTTACTTTAATTAGAATGTAATTAACTCTCGTTTATTTGCTATTATAGACTAATATAGTCTGATGAAATATGCAAATCTGTATTTTTACGGAATTTTTTTCCATTTTTGGTCAGGCCATCCTGAAATGAGCTATCAAAGATATCCACCTTCTTCATCAATACATGTGTCACAAAAGGTTATTCTCTACATACCACAGCAGAGCTCTGTCAACTGTTGGGTCGCTTGTTTTTTTCAAAACCGCTGGTCAGACAGCTTTAATATTTGGTTTACATGTCCCTAGGATGACCTTAGTGAGATAATTTCATACAGTCAGGAAATACTTAATTTTGTATCCATGTCTATAGTAGCTTCAGGGACTTTGGCCCTATGTTTAATTGCAAAGTAAGCAAGCAACAGAAACATCACTGTAGTGAAGGGTAGTCTGACATAAGACTGTCTGTGTGTCTAATCAGTTCCATATTTAACCTTTCAACTCTGACCTCTGTATAGGTAAGCAGACTTGTACATGCCATCCGAATGGGTTGGCTGAAACCCAGTAAAAAGGAAGGTGAGAAACCGGAGTTCTACCTCCTGTGGGAAAACGATGACCAGGCTGCCATCAGTAAAAGAGCTAATATGCACATTCCGGCAACAAAGCCAAAGCTTCCAGGACATGGGGAGTCTTACAACCCGCCTCCTGAATATCTACCAACAGAAGAAGAGGTGAGAGGTCATTGTAGATTCATCTGTTTCCTCTGATTGGATAAGTAATCAATTCAGTGGTTGATATAGATATTCTGTCTTCTGATTGGCTGAGTACTTAGGTCAACATTCATTATGGTTATACGGTTGTCTGATTGGTCAATAATACTCAAGTCAACAGTGAAAAATATCAGCAGTCAGGCAAAGGAAACACAAAATTATGTTCAAGGAGTTCAGTACAATAACTGTCTACCCCATAACCTTGATATATGTGAAATTCCAGTGTCTGTTGATATTACAATGCATTGTTGTACTTTTGATTTGTAAAAATACCAATCTGCCACGTGCTTGTAGAGGTAATGGCTAGATCAAGCGAAAACTTCATCCAATGACGTTTTTGAATGAATTATTCAAGAGAAACTTCTAATGTGACTTTGTAATACTATATGTTTCAGCAAGAATAACCATGAAAAATGGGCAATGTTATGAGTTGAAGGTGCTGTCACCTTGACAGGTGTTTGCACTTTCAGTCTGTGATTCTTAAAGGAGAAACTCTTCATCTTAGGAGGCTAGCCCACAAGAATACACATGACACCACTGTGTTTGAAACCCACAAAGACGTTCACATTTACATTCCCTTTGCGTTTTCTTTTGTACAGTTGTACATTGATAGCACTGTGAATTTTCTAAGGTCACCGCAAGCCATTTTGTCAGTCATATTCTATCACAAATTTTACAGAGAAAGTTGTGTAATTTTCAACCTTTTTTTCAGAAAGAAATATTTGGAATTCATTCAAGGTTTACTTTCATGGTACGATACACCAAACTGTACCGCTTATATAATACTAGAAATTGGAACTTTCACAGGGGTGTTTTGCAGTAAATGGCCGCCTCTTAGCTCCAGTTGCCAACTGAATGCTAATGCCTTAAGCTTCCTTTGAACCTGCTCACCCCCATATTCCTTTTTAACAGGTCTCCACTCACCATTGATCACAATGGGGTCAAGCCACACCGTGGTGATGAAAAGGGTTAAACTTGTGGTATTGCATTTGAATGCAGCAGACTTCACTGTAGCCTAGCCAGTGTCATCTCTCCTTTCCATAAATTTAAATTTAACGGACATTTCCACCAACAGGCATTGATGTGGAAAGAGCAAGACCCTGAAGACCGGAAAGTTAGCGTACTACCCCGGAAGTACGACTGTCTCCGGAGAGTCCCGGCTTATTCGCAGTACATTAGAGAACAGTTTGAGAGATGTCTGGATTTGTACTTGTGTCCAAGACAACGCAAAATGAGAGTTAGTGTTACAGTTTTTTTGAAGATAATACTTTCATTATTTTTGGGATAAAACCAGTACGTATTCTCTTCCTGTGTACCAGTATGGTTAAATACAAAGATTTGGCCTTGCTAGCACACTGCATTGTGTTTCGTATGCAGTGTTATTGTAAACAAATGAATTCTAGTCAAGATTACAGTTGAGTCATGTACAGTAAAGTGGATCATTACACATATACAGACTGCTGATGAGTTGAAACCCAGGCATTTTGACATGCCACTGTACTTGCAAAAAGGAGAACAAAAATACTGGAAATGCACAAAAGTTACCACAAGTAGCCTCAAATATCTGCATCTATACACACATACAAGAAGTCTATAAATCAATTATTTCCATCAAACAAGTTCTTCGCAGAGAAAATTTCTCGTAGAGTTTCTATGAGTAGGAATAGCTGACTAATGGTAAATCATGTAATCTTGTGGTATAGAAACATTGCTGCGCCCTGTAAATGACTTTACCGGGCAATTATGACATCATTCTTCCATTCTGTAGGTGCAAGTCAATCCAGAGGACCTCATTCCCAAACTCCCCAAACCCATGGAATTGCAGCCTTTCCCGACGACACAGGCACTGGTTTACAAAGGACATGAGAATTTAGTGAGAACAATCAGTGTTGATCCTTCCGGACAGTGGCTTGCCTCGGGTGAGTTCCACAAACCACTATCAATCTTTGTCAAACTTCATAATAAATCAAATGCTGTATCCTTGCTCTTGTTTGTAGTCAAGGCATTCCAAGACTGTGAAATTGTATCATGTCTAGTTATGCCTCACTAGCATGGGCAGTGAGCAAAAAATACCTTTTGCATTGCACTAGTGCATAGCTATGTTACAGGGACACAGCCTTGATATCTGTAAAATAATTAAGAGAATTTTATATTTTCAAACACATCATAGTATGGCATAAACAGACTCATGTACGTACACACGTTTGATACAGCTTACCATAGTGGATGAGTGAAAGTATAACAGTAGACAGTATTCTGTCACATTATTATAGGTTTTACATATTCTTTCCCTTCCTGTCTGTCTATGAATCCAGGTTCTGATGACAACATGGTCAAATTATGGGAGGTTGTGTCTGGGAGATGTCTACAAACCATTCCGGTGAATGGACCAGTCCAATGTGTGGCGTGGTGCCTAATGCATCGCTCACACTCTTAGCAGTAGCCGTTGAAAACTTGGTCCACATTCATAACACTTGCCTTGGCGATAAAGTGCTCATCGCAGCGACAGACAATGTCATCAATAGCTATGAAGCGCCTGAAGAGGAAAGTGCTAAAAAGTTGGTCAACTGGCAGGCTCTAGAGGGCGATCAATTAGATGCTGGGCTTCGACTGACAATACAACACCCTAAGGTCAGTAGGTTTGTTGTGTGTGCAGTCTGCTTCTATGAACCGCTATACTTCATTCAAGACTATGGTCGCTGAAACTACAGTTGTTGGTATTCCCTTTATAAGTTTGATATTATTACTTCAGTGACAAATTATGTCTCAGCAACTTTTGAAAAAATTTCGATCTAGTCATCCAACATTTAAGATTACATGTGTATCATTTTGTCCATGTAAATACTATCATTTAGTCGAGTCTTTCATGAAAAGTTTTAATAAAACAAGATCATATTTTGCACCTTCAAGCTGGTCACCCTCTTTCTCAAATGGAGTGGTCTAGTTTTGCCATGAGAACAATGGCGTCGTACAAAACTGTCTCGGTGAAAGGGCTAAGCTGTATAATTGGTGGATTATGATCTTGCATCACAAATCAGTTCTCATTCATATTACAGAGTTTTCAAACTTGAGATTCTGTTTCAAGTTTTATTTCTCCAGCATATATTCCCTCTTATTCGCTTTGCCCAATCCTTGAGCAGTTTAGGATGAGAATCCATCTCTTGTCCTGATTTTGGTTTCCAAGTCAATACAGTACAAACAAACACAAACAAATGGAAGTATGCATTTTACTGCAGACAGAATGTAGCAGACTTGATGGTAGCTTTCACCAAGTGAATTGTCAGTTCCCTGTGTGCCTAGGACTGATCTGTAAAAGTAGTTTTGTCCCCTAAAAACTTGTGTTTAGTGAACGATGTACCTCCCATAGCATTCATAGCTGATTACTGGCAGGACAAATTAAGTGATTTACTTCAGGGTTATGCGAATGATGTAATATTTCATGGTTGGAGTGGTGTTACAGTCAAATGAAGTTTTATTCTTTTGACACAAAAAGAGCACAACGCCAGATGAACATGTAAGTTTGGGGGGACTGAAAATTCAGATATATCTCAGGCAAGGCATGTTTTTACACAGCTATTTTGACTTACTTTGAACTAGCCTTGTCTGTAGTGTACATGACAGTAAAAGTTACAGCACGAGAGTGACTACCTGCAGTGTCCTACAAACCAATCTCTTGTCCTCTCTACTCCCCACACACAGCCAGTGAAACAGGTGACTTGGCATGGGCGAGGTGACTACCTGGCCACTGTTCAGCCTCTAGGGGGCAGTGCTCAAGTACTGATACACCAGCTCAGCACCAGGAGGACACAGAATCCATTCCGCAAGCCAAAAGGTTTGGTTCAGTGCGTGCTGTTCCATCCCACAAGGCCATTCTTCTTTGTCGCAGTAAGTAGGGTTTTATGCTTGAAAATCGCCAAATCAGCTGAATGCAACCAGACATATAATTTATTGAACGTTTACCAAATTTGCCCAATGCTGTTTTCAATGTTGGCATTGTTATGTGTTCAGCGTACCATTTCTTGAAATTACCAAGTTTTGTATAATTCCTTGTCTTATATCTAAGTGAAAAAAAAATGAGCATTTAATAATTGATAAGCTATTTCTAACCTAAACTTTTTTGTCTTTTCTATATTATTCAACATGATTCACAGTATATCTGACTTAATGTTTGGCGTTGTGTAACCAATTTTTAAGGTCCATACTGAATGACATTCTACCAGTTTGTTGACCTCCACCACTTTCCTGCCCTCCAACAGTTGTTTGCATTCGAGTTATTTGTTGACAACAGTGAAATTGCGTGAATTTTAACAGGAGAGAGACTAATATCTATGGATATCCATTCCAATCTGCAGTGTGGCAGGTCGCTGATTTATACATTCACTTGATTCAGGCACATTCAATCTGACTGTTTCAAATTTTGTATTCAGACTCAGAAATTTGTTAGAGTGTACAACCTCCTGAAGCAAGAACTGACCAAGAAGCTGTTAACCAACGCCAAATGGGTGTCAAGCATAGCTGTACATCCTGGAGGTAAGTTGTCCACTGTCAGTGGTTAGGTTATACCGTCTGAAAACCACCCAGCATTAAACATTTGACATACTCCATGATCTTCAAAATAAGCCTCCACAAGAAGTAGACCAAAAAAGTATTGTAAAAGTTTTAGAGTTTGAATACGTGTATTGAATAGATGTATGTGTCCATGAGGCATAGCTGACCATAATGGCTGTATCTGTGAAGCCTTTTCATCCATCACTATCAAGGTCAAGTTGAATAAAATGCAGCAAGGCTGAACATGGATTTTGGCCTGACCATGTGAAGAGGCCTAAAATATTTTGCAGTCTTCTGTGTACTGGGATTTAATGCTGATTGTGAATTACCCAACTAAAAAAGAGGCTTGATACAAAAATCAGGCATACAAGAGAAGCAAATAACGGTTGGTATGGTTACTGATTTAAGTATCCGTTTCTAACAGGTGACAACCTATTAGTGGGAAGCTATGATGCTAGGTTGAGTTGGTTTGATATGGATCTATCTACAAAGCCCTACCAGACATTACGACATCATCGGAGAGCCGTCCGCCAAGCATGCTACCACCGTTGCTACCCGTTGTTTGCCTCAGCGTCAGATGATGGTACTGTTATTGTTTGCCACGGAATGGTGTACAGGTGAGTTCAGTGACCTTACGTGCAAGAATTGTCAAATGATATGACCACAGTGTGTCTTTACATCCTGGTACCCTGTTTGTATGTGTAGTAATTTGTACAAAACATTTCAGCTGAATTTGAAGATACTACTTCAGCACAATCTATTGTAACAATTCAGTAAAGAATTCAGTGAATATATGTGGCTGTTACAGAATATCTTAATCAAACTGGCAGACTTATATGACCAACTACAGTACAAGGTTCTAAGGCCATTGAAGAGTTTTGAGAATAGCCAGATGTGATATATCTTGTACGTGTTGACTGGGAATTAATTTCTTATCTGTGCTGCAATAGTTTATCAAAAACCATTTCCATCGCAATTGCATGTTATTGTATTTTGTGAAAGTTGGCTGTATCATGCATATAAATGCATTGTCATCAGTTTAATTTATGTCATGGCATATACTCAATTGATGTCATGGCATATACTCAATGAATGTCATGGCAAATACTCAATGAATGTCATGGCAAATACTCAATTATGCTCAGGGTAGATACTCAATTGATGTCATGGTATATACTCAATAGATGTCATGGCATATACTGAATTATTCTCATGGCATATACTCAAGTTATTTAGGATGGCACATCAAGGTGAAAATGGTCCATATAAATGTGTGGCGTTGACACTGATAGACTTACAAGATGTGTAATTGTCCAGATGTTTGGAATAGACCACCCTACTGCAACTCATATGCAAACTCTTTCTAAGCATGGCCAGTAATTTTTGTCTGTGAGAGGTTCATTTGCATGCCATTTTGTAATTACTTCAGATCTTTAATACTGTACAAAGGTCTGTCCAAACCCTCAAACAATCTTTTTGCCCACTTAGATAACCCCTACACAACAAACTACATGGGATTTATGTTTATTTGTTTACCTCTGGCATAGACCAGACGAAATCTACTGGCAGTGTCATATAGTGCACGATTTTAGGCCAGTTAGTCTCTGCATAGATGATAACTCATAAGTTAATTTGCATATTCAACAATGCAAATTAAAATATTTTGCATAAATGAATACATTTAATGTAGAAACTCAGCACCAGATGGGCAATGTTTCTCATGTTACCATAGAAATGACATGTCCACACTGTTTCCAGTGCAAATCAGTGCAACAATGTCAATTATGTCATCGTTCAAATATGTTTCAATCAATACCCACTATCTCCTCTGTTCGCAGTGATCTGCTCCAGACCCTCTCATTGTTCCCGTCAAGATTCTCCGAGGACATGAAGTTCGGAATGACCTTGGCGTGCTTGACTGCCAATTCCACCCGACGCAGCCCTGGCTCTTCTCCAGTGCGGCAGATTGCACTATCAGGCTGTTCACGTAACGGATGTACGAGAGAGCAAGCTCAGGGCTTTTTTTCGATAAAGTCATCTGTACAAAATATTGACAAAATGAACATTCTCACTAACAATGCTGTAGTTATGGTTATTCAAATTGTGGTCATTGGTGACTACTCGGTCACTGAAGAAATATTCTGCAATACCTACAATAACACATTCTACAAGACATTTATGCACATTGTCTGACGATCACCCATTTTCTCTCTCCTTTTATCTGAATCATGGGTAAACTTCCCTGAGATATATGTTCTTGTCATGAATTTTGTGCCTGAGTAATCATGTCTTTTCCAGTGAATAAAAAATGTATTATTTAAAGCACAACTTTGTATCAGTGTTATTGAGATCAAATCAATGTCTGAATCAAAGAATCGTATCTTATCCTTGTAAACTGGAACATTAAGCGTGGCATGGAGATGCATGTAATTTTTTAGTAACTTTGTCACTTAAAACACCAACAGCTTATTGACACATAGAAAAAAATTACTGAAAAAGAGTATTGAAAGTCACAATAACTTGAGTGTGAACAAGGCTAATACTATACGCAGAGAAAGCGTTATGGATAATATCTGGCAGTCATCGATATGGTACTTTCACTTCAAACGCACGAGGGCGCTGTACTCTATGGCTGGTCTTCAAAAGCAAACTCGATCGACAATTCGCCAAGTGTATGGCGGTACTGTGATTTGACGTAAAAATGCCATTTTCAGACTGAATAAAGTTTGAAAGAGTCAAATCATACAGCGTTGATCTCGACAATAAATCATATACTCTCTACCCCTGCCAACAATAAGACGAAAAATTCTTCATATTTCCTTCACTGCCTTGGGCCATGGGGAAGCCTTGGTTTCCTGTCTAAGGTAATAGTCCACTTCTGCTAAAAGACAATTTGTTTCAATGCAGATGAGTTTTTCTTTGATTGTCCATGGGTCGTCATATTGAGAATACGCAGAAAGCTTACTCTGAAAACCCTTGCCTTGGAAGGAAAGTGATGTCATCGGAGTAACAGATGAACTGCCTGAACGTTGTTTGATCATTGCTACTGACACCTATACACACGTCACTCCGTATGTAGTACTCCTATTTAACCTGCGGTCACCAAAAACCCCACATTTTTCGGGGGGGGGGGGGATGGAAGAATTCAGGGAGCGGATTCAACATTTTGGAGATAGTAGGGGGACCTGAAAATGTTTTGGTTCCCTTTTTTTACGATTGCAAGGTTCGGTGGGTAATTCAATGAATATTTAATAACATTTTAATGTCATCCATTTGTTCTAGTGTTAGTAATAATTAAACAAGATCTAGAACCATTTTGTCGCATTTCATTACTTTTGTCTCAAAAAATTCTAATAATGTATGTATTTTTGTGTAAAAACAAGTAGGCCAAGTATCGGAGCGGAAGCTGCAACTGTGGATAATTATTTTTCAATATTTCTATGCAGCATATCAAATACAGTTTCTTGCTGTCTCCCTTTACAGCATGCTTGAAACACAATATTCAGTTTGTCACCAGAAGCCTGCATATGTAAATATTGAATTGGAGTCTAGAGTGAATGTCATTTGTCAATGATACGAATGCAGGGTACATATTCACAAGCTGTGTTTGCAAGCTGGACAGTTCAACATGCTGTAGGAAGAAGAGCAAGAATGCAGTTGTATAAACTGAACAAAGTTATTGTCAAAATTATCAAACTTAATAGGCCTACAGGTACTGCCCTGCTACTGCCTATGGACAGTGTCACTGTCACTGTATACCGACAGTGACAGAGATAGCTCTGACTATGAAGTAGCTAATGTGACGCTCGTGACAGTGAAACATACTTGTAATACACAAGATCAGGCCAGAAAGCAAACACATGGAAGACCAGGAGACTTGAAAGTTATCAGTGAGTTTTGAATTCTGGCATAGAATAATCAAATATTAAAGAAAAAGATTGGGATGAGCATGCTTAATTTACTAAATTTTCACATTCTCATCGTAAAATAACACAAAAGTAAAACTTGTACCATAAAGACTCTAATTGAAATGAAAAAAATGTGTGGCTAAATAAAATTATTTAATTTTACCAAATTCACCTTTATTACACCAAAAATTTCAGAGATTAAAACATTTATTTGATGCAATATTTCAACTTTCCAATCAGAACCTCCATAAAACTCTCAAGGAACGTACAATGATTTATCAAAATACCTTATCTGTTGCGGGTTTGTCTCCCCAAAGCCATGAGGGACTTCGAGTCACTGACTAGTTTTAAGAAATTTGTAATAACTTTCTGTATTCTATAAACTTGTCTGATGCTTCTTTGTAGTTTTATTTTTTGCTGTTTGTACTTCTGTGTTTCCTGTGTTTTCAGGTTTTTTGTACCTACTATATAATTGTTTCTTTATCTATTCGACCTCAATCCAAAGAGGTGTTTCACTTATGGAGTTATCGCGTTTAAACAAAGATTACTGATAATGATAATAACTTTCCAGGATTGTCAATTTTGTAAAAACTTATATGCATCTAATGTAGGCAGGAATTCACAATTTGCATACCCTGCCGTGTGAGGGCGTTTTGGGTACACCAGGCATAAAATAAGGCTCCGCCGGAGCGGGTAAACAGTCCCCATATGGCCGAAGTTTCCCGTTGTTTCTCTCGAAATTCAAAAGTAAACTTTTTTTGCATATCAAGCTTATATTCAATCATATTATACCTTTTCCGACATACAACCACTTAGTAGGTCAATATTTGGATAAAAGTCCTCCACAGATAGAAAGGTTTAATGCAGTCAAAAGCTTAGAGTGTTCACAGTCCCTCAATGGGTAGAGGGACTGTGGAGTGTTGCATTCCTTTTAGAAGACATTTCGCTGAGGAACCATTCGACATCTTCCCCTTATTAATGGGGACCTAAAGGGTAAAGAATTGAATGCCGAAAACTCCTTTACTCCAGTCTACTTGTAGGGTCAATGACCCTGAGTGACCCCATGTCAATCCAAAGTGCAGCAGAAAATTGTCTATTGTTGCTTATTTTTTGTGCCCTGTCTGAACTTTTTCCAGTATGGTTGGATCCGATCCAAAGGAGTCCTTTGTGTAGATGAGGGGTTCACTGTCATGCGGAGTGCTTTGGTTACCCAACGAAGATGGCCCGTGAAGAAAGTAGTGCCCGATGCCTAACTTGACTAACTTGAGATTCAGTTTTGAAATGTTGGCGAGAAAATCAGTTTTAGCTCCCAATACCATGTTCAATGTCTGTGGAAACTTTGTGTAGATTACTTATTTCACTGTCATGCCGAGTACTTTGGTTATCCATAGTCGGCAGGGTAAGTTGTAAGCTTTCTGACATGCAGAAATTCAACTGTTTTCATTACAGGATAGGGGTATCTTGTCGATGATTAGATCTTTATGCGTGTCGCAAATGAAATTTAAGTGTTTCTTATGCTACAAGCAATACACAAGAATAAAAACATGGCCAAATACACATTTCCTTAGTTACCATACTTTAAAGTACTGAAAACATTTTGCAGGTGCAGACGGACTTGAAGTGATACGCGTATGCGGTGATGCTTACTCACTTACAATCTATATAGGGGCAGTGTACACGAGTACTATATATTTCGAACCAACCAAGAAATGGTATATGGTAGTTCGTGCCTCGAAATTACAGACAAAGTGTTGCCCAAACTTTCTTCAAGCAAAATTCAAACCATTCTCTTTCGAAATCGAGTATAAAATCACGGGTCACCGCGCAAAATTTGATACTAGATAAACAAATAATTCAATATTTCCCGACAGTTTAAATAAATAGTCGCCATGCCTGTGTCAACTCTGCGGGGAAAAATGAAATTTTCGATTTTCGTGAAAACTTTACTCTATGACCTTAACTAAAAATGAGCTCCCGCCAAACTCCTATTTGCTAGGCCTACTTTTGTAGGAGGCAAAGTAATTTGAAAGTTTGAGAGTCCGTTTATATGCCTCTTGGATGCATTCAGAAACGTTCAAAGTTGGCAATGCCGTCACGTTTTGAAGTAAACAGCATGGGGAGTAGCTTAGGGACTTTGCATGATCTGTCGCTATTCTTTTTATCATAAACTCTGGCGCATCTTGCTCCAGGGTCTATATTGAACACCTATCACCTGGTCATGAGGGCTACAGCGCCCGTTTATTACCCCGAGGGGCCGTGCGTTACCAGAAACACAATCGCTATTCCTCGAGGCCGTGGGGTAGTGTGATGTGTTTCTGGTAACACACGAGGGGTAATAAACTGGTGCTATAGCCCGAATAAGACTAGGTTAGGCCTATAGGTGTTTTATATCACTCGACATGCCCATGCTCTTCTATATTGTTATTTTGAATAGGCTTTGATGTAAAGGCACTGAAACTATACACTTTATGATAAGGCAAAAAATAAATAAATTGTGCTGTTCCGATAACATTGTCTTCAAAAATAGGGTAACTTGTTCGGCAGGATTTTTTTTCAAAAATATGTTTATTTTCAAATATGCATTTTTCAGGTGTTCAGGGCGGTCAAACACTGGCCACAACATTTCGAAAAAAATGTATCATACATATAAAAGGAAAAAAAAAACATTAAAGACATTCTCGTTCAAGCAAATAACGAACGCGTGATTTTACGGGATTTTTTTTTCTTTTTTTTTACTTCCATGTTTACGTAGCTCTAAAATAGGGTAGGTCGGGTTATCGGAACAGCACAAGTTTTTTTTGCTCGGCCTAAGTTTACTCAACAGCGTGAACAGTAGTGCCAATTTCTTAGCAAAAAGAAGCAAATATGTCCTTAGCATACCGTATAACGTCCTTGGTTGCACTTGAATCTTTGTTGTCAACGAGCTCTTCAAGTTCTTGCGCTGCTGAAATAGGAAGTCTTGCTATTTCAGTCAGAAGTTCGTTGCTCATGCCGGGCTTCATGCATACTTGTCCGAGTCACCCGCCATTGTTTCAAAGCTGCAGACGACACTTAGCGTATGGTCACGTGACCAGACACTTTTTTACGAACTATTTGCCCAGGGAAATAGTGGGTGAAAAATACGCTCTGACGTCACTCTTTTCGAGCCAGTAGAGACAAGTCAAATCTAATTTCTTGTCACGTGACGTGTTCTGGCGAATTGCGACACGGCATGAGCACGTGGCGTGTTATAATATCTGCAGGGACAGCCAACAAAGCTGTTCGTCACCGTGAACAAACTGGGAAAAGCCTGTTGACATTTTCCTTTCGTATCAGCCGACAGAGAAAGAACTAGATTGAAAGATTCAGTTTTTGCATGGTTGGGAATTGAGTTTGCGGAGTTCCAGTAATTTTTTCTCTCGATAGGAAAATGCCCTTCTTTCACTAAGTGGACCGGGACCGGATTATTTGCGTGGGCTGCTGTTGTGAAAAGCAAAAAGAGTACGGCGGGGAAAAGGGCATCAGGGGAATTTGTGTTTTCAAAGAGAACATTAGAGGCCTTTAAAAAGAGGAGATGGTTGGCTGGTATTTATTGTTGGGAGTTACTAGCTGGCAAACTAACGGGCAGGAGAGCTAGGAAATTAAATTTTTAAGCCGGAGCAATTGCGATCAGCTTTCACTTATAGTTTCGCGTGTAAAATAGATCTAACAGGTCAACCCCAGACTTTTACAGTTTCTCGCAATCGGCTGATTGACTATTCTGATTTTGTCACTAATCGTCTACCAAAGGGAGGTCTTATAATATATCGGTTTACAGTTTTCTAACAGGTGTCTTTTTTATTCGTCTATGCGAAGTTTTTACGGATACCGTCGTTCCTACGGGGTAGACAATGAAGATATATTATGAGTTTAGTCGGAGGATGGCGACTCCAATCAGCATGAGATAAAGAAAACACTTCAACGTCAATTTTATTTGCAAGAGTATTTATTAATTTCAACAGCATTGGATTGGACACCAAGGTTCCTGTATTCGATGAGTTAAACATGACTTGCATTTATCATCGTTGATAAATAATGTCATCTTGCGTAATACAATGACGAAGTACATATGACTAAAGACAAACTGGGTCTCTTTGTTTGAGCTGTACATATTCGATCGACTAGCGTCTTCAACTAAGCAGAAAAATACACACACGAATCAATACCAATATAAACACCCATGGAACTTCATAGTAAGCGACCACTTAACCAAAATCAGCTATTCTACACATTGTCAACATGATATAGAAAGCAAGCTTCTTCAAATCACATCTTTTTATCTATAGTACGGTGCTCCGAATTGCTTTTGGTCATCGGAAGAGAGGAGAATTCGAACGGACAGTCTAATATTGCAGAAAAGAAGTCGCTTTGAAATCGAAAAGCAGTCGAGAGTGACTGCCGCGAATTCGAAGTGACGTACAATACAGTATTCCAGTTGATTACGTGCTATTAAAATGAAATGGCGAACTACATCCATTGGTAACCATAAAATGCACAGTCCGATGGATAACAGTTCGAATAATTCTCTCTTGTCAGGTTAATCGTCATCGCGTACACCTAAAAGTACGAGCATCGCGTCTAGGTTGAGTCACGTAGAGTAATCTTGGTTGCGTCCACAGGTGTTAGATTTTCTAGATCTATACCTTGTTGAAGATACGCTTTGCGGTGACATCGCCTTTGGTGACAGCCAAGATCGCATGTCCGTCCACAACTTGCCAAACGGAAGACGCCCCATCCGGGTTATCGACTGGTTTGGTGATCAGCTTGTCGTCCTCTAGAGTGACAACGATCTTTTCTGTTTTACTGCCCGGTCTGACATCTTCGAACGGTACGCCTGGTTTGAATATGATTTTGTTTTTCTTCACAATCCCGCCCACGGTGTCGATTGTCCAGGTACCGTCGCCACTCACGCTGATTTCAACGCTCACATTGTCCGACTCGGCCACTTTCTTCGCAGCGTCCCCGACGCCAATGGCTTTGAGAAAATTTTCCATGTTCTCGCTGTGGTCACCTTTCCATTTGCCAACCAGGTTCGACATTTTGGAGGACGGACTGTGTGGTGCTGATGGGCGGTAAGTAGTAAAGTAAACGTGGGCAACTGGATGAAGTAAGAATTTTACACCCATTTTATTCATTTATCTACATGAAGCGAAGGAAAAATTAACCATCCATGTAACTAAAGTATGACCCTAACCTATATACGAACTCACGCGCAGCAGTGCATTGTCCTGAACTAAGCAGGGAAATTCCCTTCTGAGCATGTTTATACATGTACGGGAAATTCCGTGTGAGTCATCACCATCAAACTAGCCTATATAAAGGAGCTTTTTTTTACCTGTGTTGTCAGTCCGGCCGGCCGGTCGCGGAGTCTAGCTGATGTTGAACACGAGAGTTCCTATCGGTGCGAACTAAATTTCATATCCATTCAATCCATAATGTCTTAAATATCTTTCCAGAGGTGGACTAAATCCTTCTTGTTTTTGAATTTCTAGCGCCTGATGAAATATGTCCTGAATAAGTTCTGACCCCGGAGCCTCCTCGTTCCGAAGGGTTGCGCCTTTTTCTTGTATTTGTGTAAGCAGCTGTTTATATTGAACATAATAATGTTTATATTTCTCTCGTCTCTTTGCTACACCCGTTTTCCCTTGTATTACATCAATAACAACACCTGGTATAGGAGTTAAGGCTAACAGTACCGGAACTGTTGGAATTGCTGCTATTACAGCAGAGCTTACAAGAATTCCCTTAGTAATATTGAGAGCCATATCAATTCGACCCATTAATTTGTAACTTCGTCGATATGCAGCACTTGTTCTTTCTATGTAATCAGCCAATTGTTCAACGCTTTCAACAACTGAGATGTGCATTTTTTACTGTATATGTAAGGGATGATAAAAAATAATTGTAGTAATATAGAAATACAATATGGCAGAAGGAGGAGAAGAAAATATAGCACTCCAGGATTTCGATGATGCAAATGTAAATGACGATGATGATGCTACTGCTGAAACAACTTTTTCCTATGATGATGATACCTTTGCAGAAGCCGGTCCTTCCCAGGCTGGCTCACGCGATAGCCCGCAGGTGGATCCTTCGACTAGACATAGAGTAGAACTTACAAAGCAAGAGGCTGAACGACTCTTAAACAAATATAAGATTACTAATACGGATGCACGAAACGAATTTATTTTAAATTCTAAGATTGAAGGTGGTGAACTTTATTATAAAGAAATCAGAGTTACAACAGATAAAAGAAGTAGATTTTTAGAGAAATCTACGTTAAAAAAGAGGGCAGGAGGTTCTGAATTTATAAATAAAGTATACGGATGGAGTGGAGTCGAAAGCGCAGAGCCCGAATATGTGAGTCGTACATTGTATTCTGTAGATGTGGAAAACGATAAAATACCGGCTGAGAAGATGACGCCAGAAGACATGGGTATATACAAAGATAACTGACAGAGTTACGACAAGATGCCTCTGGTAATGCAGATAAAATACAAGCTTTTGAAAATAAAATCGAACAATGGAACAATCTAAACCAGAATATAGAGCTATTAATGATGAATTAAGGATTGCGAATATGCGTATTGGCGACCTTAACAACGAAAAAGTTAAAATAAGGCTATGAAAAGAGAAGCTGAAAAACAGTTAAAGGAAATTCCTGAAGATCACACCCAAGGAAAAGAAAAAGCCAAGAAACTACTAGCTGAACTCATAACAAGAGAAGCTAAAGTTGACAATCGAATTGAATACGAACATGGTAAGATCAGTGAGGCACGTGAAAGTCTGGCTACGACTAGGTCTCTTCGTGATGTAATTTCGATCCAGAATTGTCACTCAGGCTGAAAGCTGACAGAGTTATTTAAACGAAATGGTATTACAATCGCTGCAATACTGACTGCCCTTGGAATGACAATATCAACAATTGCCTTGGCTGTGACTAAAGGAGGGGGAGGAGGAGCGGGAGCAGGGGAGGAGGAGCAAACGCAGGAGGTTCAGGTCCGCCCAAAGTATATACAAAAGCGAAAGAAATTGTAAAGCAATTTGGTGAATGGTTAAAAACATTGGCCGCAAAAAGTGCTGCTGCAATACCAGGTTTAATCGGCTCCCTTGTCAGTTTTCTATTAAAAACAGCAGGATCGGTGGTTGGATTTGTTGGAGAACAGCTATGGATATTTTTAACTGGATTAACATTAGTCATTATAAATAAAATTATGTATTAATATGACATCAACATGTTTGGTGAAAAGAATATTGCAAAGTTTCTTTCCAAAAATAAAGACCTGTTTGGTTTCTCTGTCGAATTGGAATGGTGCAAACTCCGACGAGTAAATCGACATATACTTCGAGCAAATCCAGGTGTCCGACTCAAAGATGATAATCTATATCATAACATTTAGCTTTCGTGAAGGAATGTCAGAAGACTAACTTCTTTAAGCGACTAGAATTCATAGCTGTATTCCAGGATACTGAGGATGACCAAGAGGTTCATCATCTCCAAGAATATTGGGTTCTTCGATTGATTCGCGACACAGGCAATCGATTTATCTTTCAGGCAGACGGAAATATTTATGTAAAGATGTGATTTTTTCTTCTAAGTTATTATATACACGAAGTGAAACTTAATTTTCTTTATAACATGTAATTTCTTTTTTCTTCTACTATATACATTACACGAAAAATGGGGTACGATAGAACATTATCACCGACTTTCACCAACCGAATACCGAATGGAACGAAGTCAGAAAGAACTCATCACGTGATTGCTCATAATCCAAGTGAGGCAGATCCAGACCAGACACTTATCATACGATGTCCAAAGTTAGAAAGCGGAGTACTCTTAGTTCCAGATACTTTCGACCTGGTTTTGATCTCGAAGTAATGGGAGGTGGAACTACCCGTGTAGTACAAAATGTTGCAAAAAATTTGGTGGAGCGTATGAAACTCACATTTGAGGGTCAGACACTTTTCGATTTGAATAAATATAACCTTATTGAATGTTATCGCGATCTCTTCAAACATAAAAAGGAGAGAACGAACATGACACTGTATGGAATTCAGAACGAAAATCTAAGAAAATTAAGAAGCGGTTCGACCGATGCAGATGCCGCCGTCGTGGGCGATAATAGTTACTTTTCGACACATATAAAACAAAATATGCTATTCGTCTCACTCACCCCCTCATAACAGGCCATGGAGTTGCATATCCATCAGCGTTAGGGAGTCATATTGAATGGGAAATTACGTTGGCACCCGCCCCCCATTACTTGTCAGTAATCAGTTATTACAACCAATTATAAATTAAAAAACATTCAAATGGAATACGAGACAATTTCTGACCTCGATCTCGCGAGGTCAACTGCTGGTATTACAACGGTGGAAAAAGTTACCTTTACGAGCATATACATTATTTTAGAACAATCCCATTCAAAGAATCGGACACGGTTATCAATGAAAATATAAATGTACCACGACGTAGCATTAGAGGTATCGCTATACTCTTCACTAAAAATCAGAATCAGTCAGAACTGAACAGTGAACTTTTCTTTAACCCTCCATTGAATCTGTGTCTGTAATGATTGAAGGCATTGCAAATAAAGTGTACGCTCAGAAGATGATACCAAGACAATTTTGGCGAGAGGTGCGACGGTATTTTGCTGAAGATAAAGATTGGTGTGAAATTGATATAGATGAGGCCGATTATTTGAAGAATAAATTCTGTCTGTTTATCGATCTGCGTAGCTTTAAAGATATTGAGTTTCATGGAAATGGTTTAAAAGTAATGAACACAAAGGACGGAATTCAACTTGAGATCCTGAAGAAAGATACCGCGTGGGTTGGCGATGACGCTCACAATGATAATATATTTGCCCACATTTATGTTATCAGTGATGCCCTAGTCTCTATTGAAAATAGTAGATTAATGTCTTTACAATATTTTAAACCGTAACCATGACCCGTCGTCCGTCCTATCGGCCATGTTTCTGCCAACCATTCGCCCGTGTCTGGATTATATAGCTGCACACGTTTGATATCATTTGGCGCCATCATGATTTTACTGCGCTTTTCACTACGGATTTCTCCAGCCTTTTCCGTACAAACTGTACAAACTGTGCCGGCTCCGGCTTCTTCCCAGTTTCAAATAGATCTTTATAATCTTCAAAGTTCAAATGTTTTCTAACACAAACATCTTTCACCCCTTTATTTTTTTCGTCTCCGAAGTTGGAGTTCGAAAAGCATACACTTTCGAGCGTATGCCGACAAAATCAAGAATAGGTTCACCATTCAACTCATCTTTAAATTTACCTATCACTTTTTTATTAATCTTCGGAAAGTTGGGCCCACTCATCCCACTAGTATCATATATAGACTTCTCACCATTCTTTTCCACATCTTCTCGGACTATATCATTGAAAGTTACGTCCGGGGAAGGTATCGGTACACTGTAAACAAAACTGTCAGTATCCATGTAGGCTAATCGTATTCCAGGGAACTGGGTCCGAAAGTAATTGTAATGCGTCTCATACATAAGCAGCTTAGAAAGTTCAGTACTGCGGCGCCGATGAAAACTGGTTTTACATATCTATGCTCATCCGTTTTCAGTTCCAGTAGGGCACTGTCGCAGGAATCACCATCCTCTTCGGAAGTTATGAAAGTTATATGTTTCATCTTTGGATTATACTTCTGAATCTTTTTACGTCCACTATCCGTGCCGTTCCAGTCCGAAACAAATTTAAAGTCTCTGTACTTTCGAACATCTTCTATTGTCTTACCGAACATTGCATTATTCATCAGCTTATAGAAATTCTTTTCAAAATCTGTCTTCCCGTTTGCCCTCATTTTAGTGTTAAAGTCGATATATTTCGCGAGACATGGAGCTTCATCGAAAGCAAGCACCGATAAATCTTTTTCAATCTCATTCCCATCCGAAGATAGAATTCCAGCAACTTGTAGTGTAAGACATAGGACTCTCTATCCATCACACTTGTAATCAGTCGACCGCCCTGCCTCGGAAATTCATAGTGATGCGGCGCTAATGGCAAATCGCTGTGTTCTTCATGTAATTCGGCTGGGTATTCTAAGTCTACTTCTAGAAAACTTGGTGGAAAGGTGGAACCAGGTCCCCACGCTCCGGCTCCGCCCCCCGCTCCGCCGCCCCCTTCTTCCCATTCCTCCCACTCTTCCATCGTCATCCAATGAAGTCCGCCCGTAGGCATTGCCTGACTCATTGCCCAGCCGTAGAGATTGTTTGCATCGAGATATTTTATTTCGGTCACCGGCTTCTCTGGATCGTAATTCCCGTAAGCAGGATGATTTGTCTGTAAGTAATGAATATTACACTGGCTGATGCCGCCTCGAATTCCCCGTTGTACGAAAGTCATCTGCTCAGCATCTTGAATGAGTTTAAACTTATTACCCGTGTAAAGTAACATAGCATCCCATGTCAAGCCGGGCGCTGACATATAGTGGGCTGGATCTAACTTGTACGCTTCTAAACATGTGTCACGGAAATTTTCGAATATATTTGCAAGAAGGAGAACGTCCGTCTCACAATAGAATTCCATATAATCACGAATCGTTTTACATCCAACTTCGTCCCATACTCTTAATGCATGTTCGTAATCAGACTCTGAAATCCCCTCTTCCGTCAATTCGCTATAAAATTCCCCCTCTCCGGGAGCTGCTCCCTCTCCTAGTCTGTCAACCGAGTCTAAATATTCGTAGGGGAAGAAACCTTTCGCCCTTTGAATGTCCGGGTACGAAAGTGGGGCCGCCGTCCACCCAGGTCTCCGGCACAGTTTTTGCCAACTTCGCCAATGACCCCATCATCAGCTGAGCACTGTCCATAAACTTTATAGAAAAGAAACGTCTCTTTATCTCCCTCTTCCCTCCGGCAACAACAATTGAGGCGTGAAAAATAAATGTTTTCGAGAGACCCATAATTCCTCCATTGCTCGTCTTAGCTATGATTTTAGGCTCTGGTCCGGAACCCCCATCATCTCCTTCGGTAACGATTTCATGTAATTCTTTCAAAATAAAAGAACCATCGTATCCCTTGAGGTTGTGAAAGTAGATAGGAATGGTTCTCGACGGCCGGCATCCTTCGCAATAGAAGGTCGCCTCCTCCTTCACTACTCGGTATCCTGCCGGCTCTCCACATGCAATACAGACTGGATCACATCCGTCGCGCCGGTAATTAGAAGGATCCCTCATCGGTATTATTTTCCAATAATACGATTTAGAATAATACTCGGCCCGTTCTTTCATATCCTTTAGAAAGTCTGTAACACAGGAGAGACCTGTGAATGTTCTTTACCATAAACAGTGGGTCGGCCCGGGCCTCGTTCCGAAGGTCCCCACCCCCGTTCCACCATAACATACGAAAGACAAATTGGAATGTGCCGGCCGGTCCCCTTCTCAATAATTGCCTCAGTATCTGCATAGACGACGTAGGGAGAAGGAACCTTCTTCCGATGTCCTTCAAATTGACACACTTCCTTAGGAAAATCTGGCTGGGCAGTGTCTGTTCCACAGTATACCTGATGTTTTTCTAATTCTTCTGTTGACTTAAAACCTCTTTTACAAACCATACAAATACACTTCGTCTGCGCTCATTCTTTCGATTAGTACGAGAATTACGAAGGCGATTTTCCGCAGTAATTGGTACGAAGTGAGAACGGCCGCCGTCTTCGCCAACTATCAGTAAGATATTTGTATTTGATTCCTATCGGCTTCACCTTCGGCTCCGCCAGGGGCACTATATAACACAGTTATGTCGGACGGGGGAGCGGGATCATTTTCGTAGATCTGAAATACTTGAAGTTTGATGCCTGGATTTTGCTGCTCGAAGCGCCTGAATACAGTCAGATCGGCGGGCGTAGGAAAGGGAATACCTTCCCAACAGTAGTCAGCCATAAATGGGGCGTACGTATTCCATTTTCTCCTTACCTGACCACATTTCTTTTCACGAAACTCGGGGTCGGCCAACTTTAAACTTGCTACGATGGCGTATTGAAAACAGTTCTCGCTGCCCGAAGGTAGCACCAGATCGCTCACACAATGCTTATTTTTAACCATCTGGGAAGTTGGACTGCGCCAGCCCCAGCCCGAGTAAAACTTCTACTAGAATTACTTCAAAATTAAGTATCTCCTCGAGAACGAGACCAGAACCCTCAACATTTTCAATTGTATCAAGCATACGATCGTAGCGATCTATTAATTGTTGCCCCACATCCGATCCCGATCCTCTTACATCTTTTGTGTATGTATCATTTAATTTAACATACAATGAACGCGGTTGTGTATTACCAGTTTTCGGATCCGATAATTTGACTTCCATTTCGGTATAAACAGAGTACATCTTTCGGGCCCCTTTGACCATACCTTCAATATCCACCAGCTCCCCGATATCCTTGACTCGCTTGACTTCAGGAAATTTTTTTTGTAAAACTGCTCCCTTGAATGCTGTATGTAAACTGGCCATCTTTATGATATATACTATCCTAAAAATTTTTAAAATGAAAAAATAATTATTCTATGATAGGTCATCAAAATCCACTATAATATTTTTGTCAGCATTTATTTGTTTATATATCTCACCTAATCTTTCTAAGTCGACTAGTTCTTCCACATCTTGAATTCTGGTTTATTAGGCGCAGCACAAAATATTAATCTCTCAACAGTGAAAGAAGAGCACGCTTACTTAAGCGCGGTTTAAATGCTAAGAATTCTATCTTACTACCTTTCGGATATTACGAGGTACAATAGCAGGATTTTCTCGGACTGGCAATGGACTCACTGTTTTAAAACCGCAGTCAATTTCTTGAACCATATCAATACATGTAGCGAAATCGTGAGCCCCTCTCCCTCTCCCTCTTTTAAACTGAAATTTAAAATACGCCACTGGCTGAGGCCCCTCGCTCCCTCGCTTCTGATACACTTTAGATGGATTGTAAAATCCGCAGTATTATTCTTGGAGTGAGCGGCCAGGCTTGCAGCATAACTTTTAGCAGTGCTTGCATCGAAACTTTCACCTAGGGTACGGAATATTATTAAATCAGTAAACTTTTGAAGACTCGGTTGCCAACGGACACACACCCCATCGCATGTAGCAGGATCACCTCCCGAACCATATTTAGGTCCGATGTTGAAAACTACTTCTAGCTCACTGTCTACGTATATGAAAGGATCTACATATTCACCAAATACTAATTTGCCTCCATCATCAATTTTGATGTTTTCTCCGGTTTCAAGTATTTTTATTGCATCTGAAATAGAAAGGATTGTCATTGTCTTATCGTATATATCTTAATAAAAAAAAATTTAAAAAAAATTTTCTATGATATAGTATCCTAAAATGTCATACATATTCATAAATGGACCAACTGGAAGTGGTAAGAGTTACGATGCAATAAATTTGGATCCGTATCACGTACCAGAATTTGACACTAGTTTTTCCAGCAACATTGCCGACTTTTATAATGGGCGTGTCACCCACGTTTCGATTGCCGATTTTCAGAACCAGTTTATAGAACATACGCTTAGTTTACAATGTCAGGCTGGGAGGAGGAGGGAGGAACCCCCCTCCCTTCAGAACAATACATTATTTGTGACTCTTCCATAATTCAACATCTGACTTTTTCTCGAATCCGGGGCGTTTCCACGGAGTGGAAGAAAAAAAGATTGTTTCTAGAGCATTTGACCATTTACCCAGTTTCATTATCATATTCAAAGATATGCCTTGGGATTATTGCAGGCGGAATGTGTTGACTCGAGCAGGTCGTACGAAATAGCCGCCTTAGAAGAACTAGAAGAGATTCACAATAAGTTCAAACAGACTTTCTTAGAAATTTGCCACGACTACAGACTTCCATGTTTGGTAATTCGGAACGCTCTTACCCCCCTCGTTCTCAAGAATATACTTAATCCAACAATTGATACCGAGACAGTCGGACCAGTAGAATATCCACGAGCTTTTGACTTTGGAATTGCATGGAGCGGCGGCAGCCAGGGATTTTAATAGACGGTTTCAAGGAGGAGGAACTTGAAAAAGCGTACTTCCCACCTGGTCAAGAACAACTAGAACAACCTCGAGTCTCACTAAAGAACCTACACAAACTTCTTAACGCTTGTGAATCTGTGTGTGCTTATAATGCTTCGTTTGACCTACGAGCACTTGACATTATGAACAGTGGGGACTTTGAAGTTACTTGTCTATGGCTCATGTCAGTTGTGTACATTATACTTCAACCAGAACTTATAGATAAAGCTGAACAAGGGGGACTCGAAAGAACGGACTGTGGTAACATGAGAAGTCGTTTTGAAGATCTTGCAAACTTAATATGTTCAGGAACTGAGGGGGTACCACCTCATCCACATACGGCCGAAAAAGATGCAGTAAGTGAACATTACTTACGACAGTACATGATAAATACTTGGCCAGGTGGGGGGTGGAAGTGGGGTGGTAAACTGACACTTTCGGCTTTCAAGAAATTAAGACTTTTTCCATGGTACTTATTGAATAACTTTCGTAAATACTTACGTTAGTACTTACGTAGTACTTACGTAGAACTTACGTAGTACTTGACAAGTACCAGCACAGGAACTTACGAAGTTCTAATAACATTTTCCTCTGGCTCCCAACTATTGAAACTTTCTGGATAACCTTTCCATTTTATCAGATAATATTTCTTTCCTCTAATTTTTTTCGTCTTCAAAATTCGTTCTACTCTGTACAGCTCGTCGGCACCAGCGGCGCTCTGAAGTTCATCAGAATAGAAAGTGCCGAGTATTTCCTCTCCATTCAGATCTTTTATTTTGTAAACTGGTGGTGTTCCTAGTCAGCTGCGTACACAACTTTTGAAACTACGAAAATCTCCTCTGTCCAATTTGGTAAATATCCTTTCTTAAAAGTGGTCTTGTATTTTGTAATTCGGACCCGTTCTCCCGGCTTGAATTCAGGGTTGGCTCCCCCGGCTGCCAACTCAGGACCGAATAGTGTATAAAATGCCTGCCAATCGTTCTCCTCTGTTACGTCCCTGGGTTTCATTTTGATACTTCCGTGAACGGTGTTATTGTAATTCTCAAGAAGGTGGGGTAGAATAGAAAGCCATTCACGTGTCTGTTTATATGTAAAGTATTTCCACATCATCGTCTTGAGGGTCCGATTAAAACGTTCAACGACGCTAGCTTTTTTGTCACTGTAGGTGTGAAACCAATGAATGCCTGACTCCTGGAGCCACCCCTGCATTTTCTGATTAGTAAATTCCCGCCCCTCATCTGTCTGAAGTTTGTCGGGTCTTCTCCCGGATTTCTTAATCACGTCTTGTAGCGCCTGTAACGTATCATCAGCCGTTTTTGACTGTATGGCCTAGCCCAGGCATATTTACTGAGTACATCGATTACTGTTAGCATGTATCGAATGTTATGATTCTCTTTTGCGAATGGGGGAGGGAATTCCACGAGATCCGCTTGCCATTGAGAGTCTATCGATGTTACAAAAACGCGCCGGCCGCCCCGGAAGGCACCCCCGCGAGAACGAGGTACCGGTTTATGTAGATTATAAGTTAGCTGAGTTTTAACCAGTCCTTCACCTCTTTCTTAGTGACGTGGAGTCCGCTGGCCCGTGCTGCGTCATACAATTTTTGTACACCTCCAAAACCAGTTTTCGGGGTTGTAATATAATTCTCTAAGAGTACCTTCAGCTTCCATAATTGCTATATTATACGAATAATTTTATGTCGTACGGATTCCGTAAACGAAATACTAGTTTACTGAATGGCCTACTTTTCAATTGCTTGATTAGGCCCACGGCTTCCCGTTCTGACACCTCCATTCCATATTCTTTTATAATAGTTTTGTTGTCTATCTTGTTCGGTG